>NW_027139940.1:2267500-2430974 GCF_035084215.1 Heptranchias perlo | reverse complement strand
TAACAGCCGGCCGCCCGCACCCACCTCAAGGGAGGAGAGAGAGGGGGGGGGGGGGGGGAGAGGGGAGGGGAGGGGAGAGGGAGGGAGGGAGCTTGTCCCCCATTCAGTCCGACCATGTCTGATTTGTATTTCACTCCATTTCCCCCTTGGTTCCAATTCCTTTAATCCCCTCACCCAACAAAAATCCATCAATCTCAGTTTTGAAATTTTCAATTGACCCCCGGCCTCCCCCTTTTCCGGGGGAGAGAGTTCCAGATTCCCACTCCCCTTTGTGTGAAGAAATGCTTCCTGACATCACCCCTGAACGGCCGGGCTCTAATTTTAAGATTATTCCCCCTTGTTCTGGACTCCCCCCACCAGAGGAAATAGTTTCTCTCTATCGACCCGATCAAATCCTTTAATCATCTTAAACCCCTCGATTCGATCACCCCTTAATCTTCTACACTCGAGGGAATACAAGCCTCGTCTCTGCAACCTGTCCTCGTAATTTAACCCTTTTAGCCCCGGTATCATTCTGGTGAATCTGCGCTGCACCCCCTCCAAGGCCGATATATCCTTCCTGAGGGGACGGTGCCCAGAACTGGACGCAGTGTCTCCAGATGGGGTCTGACCAGAGCTCTGTCCAGCTGTAATATAACTTCCACCTCTTTGTATTCCAGCCCTCGAGATAAAGGCCAACGTTCCATTATCCTTTTTAATGATCTTTTTGTACCTTTCCACCATTGGGAGGGTGGTGTGGGGAGGGAGCTGTGGGGGACAGTTCCGGGCTGGAGCCAGGGTGTAACCTCTCTGTTTCCCCTCCCCCAGGTGACGGACTCCTCCGGACACATCCTGTACTCTAAGGAGGAGGCGACTAAGGGTAAATTCGTCTTCACCACTGACGACTACGACATGTTCGAGATCTGCTTCGAGAGCCGCCTGCCCCCGGGTGAGTGAGTCCGAGGGGGGGATCCTGGGGTACGGGGAGGGCTCGGGCAGAAATAATAATAAAAGTGAAAATAGCTCACTGATAAGAAAAAGGGATGAGAACAAAGTCCAGGTCACAAATAGTGTCACAGGTAATATAAATACTTCAGGTTCATAAAAAAATACAGGAAATAATAAAATAACTGATTTAAAAATAATACAGCAGTGATGAAAAACAAGTGTGATATTTCTAAGAAGTGAGAAAAACAGCATCAAAACCTACGAATTAAGAGCAGGAGGAGGCTATTCAGCCCCTCTGCCATTTGATAAGATCAAGGATGATCCGATTGTGACCTCAACCCTACTTTCCCGTCTACCTACTATAACCTTTGACTCCCCTGTTAATCAGGAATCTATCTAACTCAGCCTTAAAAATATTCACTGACCCTGCCTCCACGGCTCTCTGGGGAAGGGAGTTCCACAGACTCACCACCCTCTGAGAGAAAAAGTTTCTCCTCATCTCCGTCTTAAATGGGAGACCATTTATTTTTAAACTGTGGCCCTTAGTTCGAGTCTCTCCCACAAGGGAAAACATCCTCTCAGCATCTGCCCCTTCTCGTCGCCTCACGATCTTCAATGTTTCAATAAGATCACCTCTCATTCTTCTAAACACCAGTGTGTACAGGCCCAACTTGTCCAACCTTTCCTCATAAGATAACCCCCTCATCCCAGGAATCAGTCGAGTGAACCTTCTCTGAACCGCCTCCAAAGCAATTATGTCCTTAAATAAGGAGACCAAAACTGCACACAGTAGATACTAGATATGGTCTAGTAGGTCTGTTTCCCAAATAAGAGTTCTGTACACAAGTGCAGATAGCATAAGGAATAAAACAAGTGAATCAGACAGTTAAAACAAGTACAAAAGCACTGTTAGCAACATAGCTGCCAGACTGGGCCTGCGGCAGGTGATGAGCAAACCAACACGAGGGAAAAACCTACTTGACTTTGCCCTCACCAATCTACCTGTCACAGATGCATCTGTCCATGACAGTATTGGTAGGAGTGACCACCGCACAGTCCTCGTGGAGACGAAGTCCCGTCTTCGCACTGAGGACACGATCCAACGTGTTGTGTGGCACTACCACCGTGCTAAATGGGATAGATTCAGAACAGATCTAGCAGCTCAAAACTGGGCATACATGAGGCGCTGTGGGCCATCAGCAGCAGCAGAATTGTATTCCAGCACAATCTGTACCCTCATGGCCCGACATTTCCCTCACTCCACCATTACCAACAAGACAGGGGATCATCCCTGGTTCAGTGAGGAGTGTATAAGAGCAGGCCAGGAGCAGCACCAGACGTATCTAAAAATGAGGTGCCAATCTGGTGAAGCTACAACACAGGATTACATGCATGGTAAACAGCAGAAGCAACATGCTATAGACAGAGCTAAGCGATTCCACAACCAACGGATCAGATCAAAGCTCTGCAGTCCTGCCACATCCAGCCGTGAATGGTGGTGGACAATTAAACAACTAACGGAAGGAGGAGGCTCTGTAAACATCCCCATCCTCAATGATGGCGGAGTCCAGCACGTGAGTGCAAAAACAAGGCTGAAGCATTTGCAACCATCTTCAGCCAGAAGTGCCAAGTGGATGATCTGTCTCGGCCTTCTCCCGATATCCCCACCATCACAGAAGCCAGTCTTCAGCCAATTTGTTTCACTCCACGTGATATCAAGAAACAAGATTGGGAGTGTTAAGAACCTAGTCCTTCTCGAAAACTCCTCCCCTCGCCTCCAGTGCTTCAATATCCTTTCTGTAGTGTGGGTCTCTCAAGTCAACAATGGATTTACTACATCTTTGTCCGGTCTTACAGACCGTCTCTCTCTCTGTCTCCCTGCCCAGATCGCCAAGGCGGAGAAGCTGAAGCCACTTGAGGTGGAGCTGCGACGATTGGAGGATCTGTCAGAGTCGATCGTCAATGACTTTGCCGACATGAAGCAGCGAGAGGAAGAGATGAGGGACACCAATGGTAGGAGCACCCAGCACAGGCTTCAGTCTGCAACACCCGCCCCTTCTCCACTTAATGCTCTCGGTCTCAGGGACCCTGTCTCGTTCCTCGGTCAGCGTCACTCACCCCTCCGAGTCAGAAGTTTGTGGGTTTTAGCTCCCTCCACCTCCCGGGACATAAGCCCCTCTCCCCTTCTCTCCCCCATAGCACGAGCCTCAGCTTCATACGGTTATCCAGTCGTCCTGTGAAAGATGCAGTGGGCTCTGCTTCAGGCACTTTGTGGCAAAGCATCCCTTGCCCCAACTGCCCTCCACTAGCCCTCGGAGTAAAGAGGGGTGGTCTAGGGCTTGGGTACCGGGGGCCAGGGGTTAAAAGGACTGCAGGACTGATCCCCAGTGTCAAAGGAACTTAGTTTTTTAAAAAACGTACATTTATATAGCCCCTTCCACGACCTCGGGATGTCCCAAAGGACTTTTTAGCCAATAATGTACTATTTTGAAGTGTAGTCACTGTTGCAATTTAGGAAACGGGCAGCCAATTTGCGCACAGCAAGATCCCACAAACAGCGTTGTGATAATGACCAGATAATCTGTGTTTTAGTGGCGTTGGTTGAGGGATAAATATTGGCCAGAACACCCAGGGGCGAATTCTGCTCTTCTCCCATTCGTGGCCGTGGGATCTTTTACGTCCACCTGAGAGGGGCAGGCAGGGACTCATTTTAACGTCTCATCGGAAAGACGGCACCTCAGACAGTGCGGCACTCCCTCAGTACTGCACTGGGAGTGTCGGCCTGGATTAGGTGCTCGAGTCTCTGGAGTGGGCCTCGAACCCACCATCTTCTGACAAGGGGGCCTTGTAGAGGCAGATAAGATTCTGCATATTTTCATTCCAAGTTTGACTGCAGGATAAGGGTACGTGTGTACAAACTGGGGCGAGTGTGGGCAGGATGGAACACCCGGAGGGGAGGCTCTCAGTCGGGTAGCGGAGGGAAAACACAGAGTCCTTTCATGGGCCGTTAGATGGGGTGCTCCATGGGCTGGAGGCCTCCACTCATCTAAACCAGGGAGTTGGAGTCAGAGGGCTGGGACGTTTCTACACCAGAGGGCAGAGTTGTAGAATAAGTTTTTGGGGAAGGACCGTATAAACGGGGTCCAGAGACAGAAGGGATCATTTGAAGCCCCTGGGATTAAAGGGACAGTGGCTGCATGGTTACAAAATTGGCGAAGGGACAGAGAGTCGTGGTGAACGGTTGTTTTTCAGACTGGAGGGAAATATACAGTGGTGTTCCCCAGGGGTCAGTATTAGGACCACTGCTCTTTTTGATATATATTAATGACTTGCACTTGTGTATTCAGGGTATAATTTCAAACTTTACAGATGACACGAAACTCGGAAATGTAGTAAACAATGTGGAGGATAGTAACAGACTTCAGGAGGACACAGACAGACGAGTGGAATGGGCAGACACATGGCTGATGAAATTTAATGCAGAGAAGTGGGAAGTGATACATTTTGGCAGGAAGAATGAGGAGAGGCAATATAAATTAAATGGTACAATTTTAAAGGGAATGCAGGAACAGAGAGACCTGGGGAGTGCACATACACAAATCTTTGAAGGTGACAAATTGAGAAGGCTGTTAAAAAAAACATACAGGATCCTGGGCTTTATTAATAGAGGCATGGAGTACGAAAGCAAGGAAGTTATACTAATCCTTTATAAAACACTGGTTAGGCCTCAGCTGGAGTATTGTGTCCAATTCTGGGCACCACACTTTAGGAAGGATGTCAAGGCCTTGGAGAGGGTGCAGAGGAGGTTTACTAGAATGGTACCAGGGATGAGGGATTTCAGTTATGTAGAGAAACTGGGGTTGTTCTCTTTAGAGCAGAGAAGGTTCCGAGGAGATTTAATAGTGGTGTTCACAATTATGAAGAGTTTTAATAGATTAAATAAAGAGAAACTATTTCCAGTGGCAGAAGGGTCGGTCACCAGAGGACACAGATTTAAGGTCATTGGCAAAAGAACCAGATGGCGATGAGGGTTTTATTTTACGCAGCGAGTTATGATCTGGAATGCGCTGCCTGAAAGGGCGGTGGAAGAAGATTTAATAATAACTTTCAAAAGGGAATTGGATAAACACTGAAAGGAAACATTTGCAGGGCTATGGGGACAGGGCAGGGGAGTGGGACTAATTGGACAGCTCTTTCAAAGAGCCAGCACAGGCACGATGGGCCGAGAGGCCTCCTGTGCTGTAAGATTCCAGGTGGTGGGATTGACCTGTTAGAAAGGGACAGGCATCACTCTGGGGTCACTGGGACATTCTGGGGTCACTGCGGGATCACAGGGGACACTCTGTCGGCCTCTTGCCGCCATCTGACAAGATGGCGGCAGCTGCCATTCTTTCCAAGATGGCGGCCGTGCTTGCTGCCATTTTTTCCAAGATGGTGGCTGCGCCCGCCGACATTTTGTCCAAGACGGACTCCGAGCTTGCCTCCATTTTGTCCAAGCTGGCTTCATTTATTATATAAATAATTGAAAAGTTTAAAATGTAATATAAATAACTCAATAGTTTAATTCATTAAATAAATAATGAATTGCTTATTTTATTATATCAATAATTAAATTGTTTTCAAGTGTTTAATTTATTATATGAATACTTCAAATGTTTCATTTATTATAAAGAGAATTCAATAGTTTAAATTATTCGATTGATTAATTTATTACATAAATAACCAAGAGTTTAATTTATTGTATAAAAAATTCAATAGCTAAATTTATTATGTAAATAATTCAATTGTTTAATATATTATAAATAATTCAAGTGTTTAATTTTTTATGTAAATTATTGAATTGTTTAATTTATTATATGAATAATTAAATTGATTGATATATTGGATAAATAATTCAGTAGTTTAATTATATAATAATTCAAGTGTATAATTTACTATATCAATAGCTCCGTTGTTTAATTTATTGTATAAATAATTCAATTGGTGAATTTATTATACAAATAAACAAGTGTTTAATTTATTATATGAAGCAGTCAAGTGTATAATTTATTACATAAATAGTTCATTTGTTTAATTTATTATTTAAATAATTCAACTGTTTCATTTATTATCCAAATAATTCAATAGTTTAATTTATTGTATAAATAATTAAAAGGTTTTATTTATTATATAAATAATTCAATAGTTTAATTTATTATATAAATAATTCAAAGGTTTAATTCATTACACATAATCAATTGTTGACTATTATATAAAGAAGTCTCGTGTTTAATTTATTATATAAATAATTCAACTAAATATTGAATTCTTTATGCAATAAATTAAACGAAGGAATATTTATATAATGAATTAAACTATTGAATTATTTCTATGATAAATTAAACACTAATTGTTTATGTAATAAATTAAACAATTGATTATTTAATGAATTGAATGATTGAATTATTTATATAATAAATTAAACACTTGAATTATCCGCTTCCAATGTCTTTGTTTTTCGACCTGACACAAAGATCATCAATGGCGGCTGCATCACCCAGCATGCAGCGCGGTTCAGATTGTGACCTATCTGAATCTGTGGAACCCAGTGCGCAGGCGCAGTAGTGCCTCATTACCGGGCAGTGTGTCCTGAGCAAGCCACAACAGTATGGTCGCGTTTTCTCCTGGAGCTTAAGATGAATTAAGTTTTAAAAATGATGCTTCATACAATGACGGATGTCTGGGTTTAGACCCTCCCATTCGATGCCGCAACTCCTGCCCCTCACGCACTCCGATTGGTTGGAGGACAAAAATGTCCACTCACCCCTCCAGTCAATTTACCATAAGACCATAAGAGATAGGAGCAGGAGTCGGCCATTCGGCCCCTCGAGCCTGCTCCGCCATTTAATGAAATCATGGCTGATCTGATTTTTACCTCAACTCCACTTTCCCGCCCTTTCCCCATATCCTTTGACTCCCTTGCTGATCACAAATTAGTTTAACTCAGCCTTGAATATATTCAATGACTCAGCCTCCACAGCTTTTTGGGCTAAAGAATTCCAAAGATTCACGACCCTCTGTCAGAAGAAGTTCCTCCTCATTTCCATCTTAAAGGGCGGCCCATTATTCTGAGACTATGCCCCCTAGTTTTAGATTCCCCCATTGAGGGGTAACATCCTCTCAGCATCTACCCTATTGAGTCCTCTCAGAATCTTGTATGTTTCAATAAGATCTCCTCTCATTCTTCTAAGTTCCAATGATTATGGACCCAACCTGCTCAATCTTTCCTCATAAGACAACCCTTCCATACCCAGAATCAACCTAGTGAATCTTCCCTGAACTGCCTCCAATGCAAGTATGTCCTTCCTTAAATAAGGTCACCAGAACAGTGCGCAGAACTCCAGATGTGGTCTCACCAGCACTCCATCCCACCAGAAATAAGGCCAATATTCCTTTTGCCTTCCGGATTACCTGCTGCACCTGTATGTTGACTTTTTGTGTTTCATGTACGAGGACACCCAGATCGTTCTGTACCTTTTCATTTTGTAGTATTTCTCCATTCAAACAATATTTTGCTTATTTATTTTTCCTTCCAAATTGGATGACATTTCCCGCAATATATTCCATCTGCCAAATTTTTATCCAGTCCCTGAACCTGTCAACATCCCTTCGCAGACATTTTGTGTCCTCATCGCAACTTGCTTTTCCACCTATCGTTTTATCGTCAGCAAATTAGAACATGAGAACATAAGAAATAGGAGCAGGAGTAGGCCAATCGGCCCCTCGAGCCTGCTCCGCCATTCAATAAGATCATGGCTGATCTGATCCTAACCTCAAATCTAAATTCATGTCCAATTTCCTGCCCACTCCCCGTAACCACTAATTCACTTTACTTCTAGACACTCTGTTCCTTCATCCAAGTCATTGATATATATTGTACATAGTTAAGGCCCAAGCACTGATCCCTGAGACAGACCACGAATTAAAGGAAATGCCTATAAATGTCCGCTTCCCCTATTGTTCCGGAACTCTCCTCGATCACCAGGGCGGGGTTAATGGTCAGACTGGCGAACCTGAGGTGCAGTTGGAAAATAAACATTAATTGAACCCGTCAGTTGCAACAATTAATAAAACGAAATTAATAAAAGTTACCAAAAAATATTTTCTGGAGTTCACCAAAGTGGGGGGTGGGGGAGGGCGTCCACGTGTTTGTGCCGATTTAAATGGCACGAAGGGCTCGGGTTTCAGTTTATTTTATTTTCTTTGGTCCAAACGCGCTCTTCCTGCTTCCAATGTCTTTGTTTTTCGGCGTGATATTAAGATCATTAATGGCGGTTGCATCACCCAGCATGTAGCGCGGTGCAGATTGTGCCCTATCTAAATCAGTGGAGCCCAGCACGCAGGCGCAGTAGTGCCTCATTATCGGGCAGTGTGTCCTGAGCATGCGCGGCCAGTCGAGGCTGCGGGAGGAGCGCGTTCGGTGCAGGTCAGAGGATCGGAGCAAGAGGCTCAATAAACCCCGGGGCCCGGGTCCGGGCTCAGGCCCAGGCTCAGGCTTTACAAACCCCGAGTGCGGCCCCAGACCCGAATATAAAACAGTGAACATTATCCCCCCCTCACTACCCGCCGGGAAATGAAGGGGAAATGGGGATCGGTCAGGGAGCGTCTGTAAATGAAGGAGAAATGGTGATCGGTCAGGGAGCGTCTGTAAATGAAGGAGAAATGGTGATCGGTCAGGGAGCGTCTGTAAATGAAGGAGAAATGGTGATTGGTCAGGGAGCGTCTGTAAATGAAGGAGAAATGGGGATCGGTCAGGGAGCGTCTGTAAATGAAGGAGAAATGGTGATCGGTCAGGGAGCGTCTGTAAATGAAGGCGAAATGGTGATCGGTCAGGGAGCGTCTGTAAATGAAGGAAAAATGGGAATCGATCATGGAGCGTCTGCAATTGAAGAAGAAATGGTGATCGGTCAGGGAGCGTCTGTCCATGAAGGAGAAATGGTAATCGGTCAGGGAATGTCTGTAAATGAAGGAGAAATGGTGATTGGTCAGGGAATGTCTGCAAATGAAGGAGCAATGGTGATCGGTCAGGGAGATTCTGTCAATGAAGGAGAACAGGCTGTCGGTCAGGGAGCGTCTGTAAATGAAGGAGAAATGGTGATCTCTATATCTTAAGTCATCCAGGGAGCTCTAGCTTTGGATGCTGTTCCTTTCCTCCTCGTGGGAATCTGTCTACTATGCACCCAAACCAACTCCCAATTACTGTTCTGCCTGCCAATTTTTGATTCCAATCCACCTGGACAAGATCCCTTTTTAACTCATTGGAATTAGCCCTCCTCCAGTTACGAATTTTCACATTTGACTGTCCCCTGTCCTTTTCCTTAACTGTTCTAAACCTAATGAGATTATGATCACTGCAGCCCCACTGAAAGATGCTCCACCTGCTCCACTTCATTCTCCACACCGAGCCCACTGCTGTACTCACACTCACTCTCTCACACTCACTCTCTCAACCTTGCACTCTCTCAACCTTGCACTCTCTCAACCTTGCACTCTCTCAACCTTGCACTCATGGTTTAGGGCCACTGAAAGATGATGCGATGGGTTTGGATTTCAGCAGAGGGAGGAGGGCGAGTGTGTGGGATGGGGATTTACAACTTTGAGGCACAAGAGAGGAAAGAATTTTTTGTAGAAACTAGAGTTGTCTGTTCTGAATTTCTATCCTGTACTTACAGTGATGACTTTTATAAACTCCTTTATAGGGTATTAGAAGGGGAGGATTTGCAGAGGGAAACTCAAAACAAACAGCACGCCAAGATCTGACAGAGTCACTCGATTCATCAGGACCTGAATATCATCGGCCTTTGAATGTGGAAGGAGAAATGTTTGTCTGTGGGAGAAGATTTCAAACATCAGTGTGAGTGGAAAAGCACCGAGACACACACCCGAGTGAGAGTGTTCCAGTGCACTGACTGTGGAAAGAGCTTTAACCAGTTACACAGCCAGAAAAAACACCGCACCGTTCACAGCGGGGAGAAACCGTACACGTGTTCTGTGTGTGGACGAGGTTTCAACTGATCGTCCAACCTGGAGAGACACAAGGACACCCGGACCACGGAGAAACCGTGGAAATGTGGGGACTGTGGGAAGGGATTCAATTACCCTTCAGAGCTGGAGACTCATCGACGCAATCACACTGGGGAGAGGCCGTTCACCTGCTCCGTGTGTGGGAAGGGATTCACTCTGTCATCCACCCTGCTGAAACACCAGCGAGTTCACACTGGGGAGAGGCCGTTCTCCTGCTCAGTGTATAAGAAGAGATTTACTCGATCATGCCACCTGCTGAAACACCAGCGAGTTCACACTGGGGAGAGGCCGTTCACCTGCTCCGTGTTTGGGAAGAGATTCACTTGGTCATCACACCTGCTGACACACCAGCGAGTTCACTCCGATGAGAGACCTTTTAAATGCTCTGACTGTGGGAAGAGCTTTAAAGGCAGAAATGAACTGCTGAGGCATCAACGCAGTGACACCGGGGAGAGGCCGTTCACCTGCGTGTGCGGGAAGAGATTCACACTGTCATCACAACTTTTGTCACACCAGCGAGTTCACACTGGGGAGAGGCCGTTCACCTGCTCCGTGTGAAAGAAGAGATTCACTCATTCATCCACCCTGCTGAAACATCAACTTGTTCACACTGATGGGAGACCTTTTAAATGTTCTGACTGTGAGAGGAGCTTTAAAAGCAAAATTAATCTGCTGACACACCAACGCACTCACACTGGGGAGAGACCGTTCTCCTCCTCTGTGTGTAAGAAGAGATTCACTCGGCCATCCCACCTGCTGATACACCAGCGAGTTCACACTGGGGAGAGGCCGTTCTCCTGCTCCGTGTGTGGGAAGAAATTCACTCATTCTTCCACCCTGCTAACACACCAGCGAGTTCACTCTGATGAGAGACCTTTAAAATGTTCTGACTGTGAGAAGAGGTTTAAAAGCAAATTTAATCTGCTGACACACCAACGCACTCACACTGGGGAGAGGCCGCTCACCTGCACCGTGTGAGGGAAAGGATTCACTATTTCATCCAAACTGCTGACACACCAACTTGTTCACACTGGGGAGAGACCTTTTTAATGTTCTGACTGCACGAAGAGCTCTAAATACAGATACAAATTGTGAAGACATCGACACACTCACGTCAGGGAGAGGTCGTTCACCTGCTCCCTGTGTAAGAAGAGATTTACTCGGTCATCCCATCTGCTGAGACACCAGCGAGTTCACTCTGATAAGAGACCTCTGAAATGTTCGGACTGTGAGAAGGGCTTTAAAACAAATGATCTGAAACACCAACACACTGACACTGGGGAGAGACTGTTCACCTGCTCCATTTGTGGGAAGGGATTCACAAATTAATCCCACCTTCTGAAACATCAACTTGTTCACACTATTGAGTGACCTTTTAATGCAGTAACTTTGAGAAGAGCTTTAAAAGCAGAAATGAACTGCTGACACATCAACTCACGCACATTGTGGAGAGACTGTTCACCTGCTCCGTGTGTGGGAAGGGATTCACTCAGTCATCACATGTGCTGAGACACCAGCGAGTTCACAAGTGACTGCAGGGGTTGGATTCTGCAGTTAATCACATCCAGGACTGAACTACGGTGTTTAGAGTCAGGAAGAAAAACGTGTAAGGATTAACCCATCAACAGATAGAATTTAGTATAATTATAATCAATAGTAGAAGTAGAACAAAATGTACTGTGAATCTATGTATCTATAAATGTAAACTGTACTGTGTATTAATATAGTATGAACCATGTAACGTGTATTCAATGAGAATGTGCTGGTGGGCCGAGAAGGATGCATGATGGTTATTATAGTCAAGTTTGCAGTTAAAACTCAAAGGATACTGACAACAGTAAAGTGGGAATTAACAGACCTAAGGGAGGAATGTGCTGTGATAGCATAATGTCTAAAAGACATGTAGATAAAGGGACTGAAGGTTCATTAAATCAAGGAGTCACTCAGGCTCAGGCCTCTCTATCTCGAGCCTCCACAAGCCAGTGAGCAGAAGTCTGTTTATACAAACGGTTCTGTGAAGGCTGGCAATGTAAACTCTAAATAAGGTTCTGTTAAGTCTGTAACAACAAGGCACGGATGGTACCAGGAGTTATGCTTGGAATGTAACTTCTGAAGGTTGAGAGACATGAATAATGGTCAGGCTGAGAGATGTGGATGTGAGAGTGAACTGCTCATGAACTGAAAAAGGGAATAAGAAGAGACCTCAAAAGCTGAGGAAGGCGCACAAGATTCTGGCAAGGAAGAAGAGAACTTTTCAGTCAACAGATCACAGCAAGAGAGAGAGAGAGAGAGACCGCACCGCAGTCACTTGGAGGGATAGAGAGAGAGAGAGAGAGACCGCACCGTAGTCACTTGGAGGGATCGAGAGAGAGAGAGAGAGACCGCACCGTAGTCACTTGGAGGGATAGAGAGAGAGAGAGAGAGACTGCACCGTAGTCACTTGGAGGGATAGAGAGAGAGAGAGAGAAAGAGACCGCACCGTAGTCACTTGGAGGGATAGAGAGAGAGAGAGACCGCACCGTAGTCACTTGGAGGGATAGAGAGAGAGAGAGAGAGACCGCACCGTAGTCACTTGGAGGGATAGAGAGAGAGAGAGAGAGAGAGACCGCACCGTATTCACTTGGAGGGATAGAGAGAGAGAGAGAGAGAGAGAGAGAGACCTCACCGTAGACACTTGGAGGGATAGAGAGAGAGAGAGAGAGACCGCACCCTAGTCACTTGGAGGGAGAGAGAGAGAGAGAGACCGCACCGTAGTCACTTGGAGGGATAGAGAGAGAGAGAGAGAGACCGCACCGTAGTCACTTGGAGGGAGAGAGAGAGAGAGAGAGACCGCACCGTAGTCACTTGGAGGGATAGAGAGAGAGAGAGAGAGACTGCACCGTAGTCACTTGGAGGGATAGAGAGAGAGAGAGACCGCACCGTAGTCACTTGGAGGGATAGAGAGAGAGAGAGAGAGAGACCGCACCGTAGTCACTTGGAGGGAGAGAGAGAGAGAGAGAGAGACCGCACCGTAGTCACTTGGAGGGATAGAGAGAGAGAGAGAGACCGCACCGTAGTCACTTGGAGGGGGAGAGAGAGAGAGAGAGAGAGAGACCGCACCGCAGTCACTTGGAGGGATAGAGAGAGAGAGAGAGAGACCGCACCGGAGTCACTTGGAGGGATAGAGAGAGAGAGAGAGAGAGAGACCGCACCGTAGTCACTTGGAGGGATAGAGAGAGAGAGAGAGACCGCACCGTAGTCACTTGGAGGGATAGAGAGAGAGAGAGTGAGAGACCGCACCGTAGTCACTTGGAGGGACAGAGAGAGAGAGAGAGAAACCGCACCGTAGTCACTTGGAGGGATAGAGAGAGAGAGAGACCGCACCGTAGTCACTTGGAGGGATAGAGAGAGAGAGACTGCACCGTAGTCACTTGGAGGGATAGAGAGAGAGAGAGAGAGAGACCGCACCGTAGTCATTTGGAGGGATAGAGAGAGAGACCGCACACTAGTCACTTGGAGGGATAGAGAGAGAGAGAGAGACCGCACCGTAGTCACTTGGAGGGATAGAGAGAGAGAGAGAGAGACCGCACCGTAGTCACTTGGAGGGATAGAGAGAGAGAGAGAGAGAGATACCGCACCGTAGTCACTTGGAGGGACAGAGAGAGAGAGAAAGAGAGAGAGACCGCACCGTAGTCACTTGGAGGGATGGAGAGAGAGAGAGAGAGAGACCGCATCGTAGTCACTTGGAGGGACAGAGAGAGAGACCGCACCGTGGTCACTTGGAGGGATAGAGAGAGAGAGAGAGAGAGAGACCGCACCGTAGTCACTTGGAGGGAGAGAGAGAGAGAGAGAGAGAGACCGCACCGTAGACACTTGGAGGAATAGAGAGAGAGAGAGAGAGACCGCACCGTCGTCACTTGGAGGGATAGAGAGAGAGAGAGAGAGAGAGACCGCACCGTAGTCACTTGGAGGGATAGAGAGAGAGAGAGAGACCGCACCATAGTCACTTGGAGGGATAGAGAGAGAGAGAGAGACACCGCACCGTAGTCACTTGGAGGGATAGAGAGAGAGAGAGAGAGACCGCACCGTAGTCACTTGGAGGGACAGATAGAGAGAGAGAGAGAGAGAGACCGCACCGTAGTCACTTGGAGGGACAGAGAGAGAGAGACCGCACCGTGGTCACTTGGAGGGATAGAGAGAGAGAGAGAGAGACCGCACCGTAGTCACTTGGAGGGATAGAGAGAGAGAGAGAGACCGCACCGTAGTCACTTGGAGGGATAGAGAGAGAGAGAGAGAGAGAGACGGCACCGTAGTCACTTGGAGGGATAGAGAGAGAGAGAGAGACAGCACCGTAGTCACTTGGAGGGATAGAGAGAGGGAGAGACCGCACCATAGTCACTTGGAGGGATAGAGAGAGAGAGAGAGAGAGAGTGAGAGACCGCACCGTAGTCACTTGGAGGGACAGAGAGAGAGAGAGAGACCGCACCGTAGTCACTTGGAGGGATAGAGAGTGAGAGAGAGAGACTGCACCGTAGTCACTTGGAGGGATAGAGAGAGAGAGAGACCGCACCGTAGTCACTTGGAGGGATAGAGAGAGAGAGAGAGAGAGAGACCGCACCCTACTCACTTGGAGGGTTAGAGAGAGAGAGAGAGAGAGACCGCACCGTAGTCACTTGGAGGGACAGAGAGAGAGAGAGAGAGACCGCACCGTAGTCACTTGGAGGGATCGAGAGAGAGAGAGAGAGAGACCGCACCGTAGTCACTTGGAGGGACAGAGAGAGAGAGAGACCGCACCGTAGTCACTTGGAGGGATAGAGAGAGAGAGAGAGAGACCGCACCGTAGTCACTTGGAGGGATAGAGAGAGAGAGAGAGACCGCACCGTAGTCACTTGGAGGGACAAAGAGAGAGAGAGAGAGACCGCACCGTAGTCACTTGGAGGGATAGAGAGAGAGAGAGAGAGAGACTGCACCGTAGTCACTTGGAGGGATATATAGAGAGAGAGAGAGAGACCGCACCGTAGTCACTTGGAGGGACAGAGAGAGAGAGAGAGACCGCACCGTAGTCACTTGGAGGGAGAGAGAGAGAGAGAGAGAGACCGCACCGTAGTCACTTGGAGGGATAGAGAGAGAGAGAGAGAGACCGCACCGTAGTCACTTGGAGGGACACTCTCGAGGTTTCAAGGAACACTCACTATTTCTCTTTGTTAAGTATCACCTTTTTGCACTAATTGTGATGTGATTAATAAATCGGTTTTGCCTTTAACCGTAATACCAGTACCAGTGTTGATCTTGTTGTTGTCAGGAACCAGTCCTTCGATTGGATTGGATTATAATCCTGAAAATAGTGGTTTAAATCCGACAATTGGCGACCAGGAAGGGACTATTTCTGACAACAGCTCAAACTTGGTGGGGAGTAGTTACATAATATAAATTGATTATTTCTCCAGTAAAATGCAGTGAGCGGAGTGCACATCCACCACGGGTGGCCTCATAAAATGAGGACAATCAGTTCTTCTTTCCTTGGTTTAGGGTTTTGTAATCTGGGGATTCAGTTCAGTGATGGAGCGCATGTTTTGCGTGTGTTGAGGTCCTGGGTTCATCTCTCGAAGTAATTTTTCACCAAAATTACCCACGGAAAGTTGAATGACGCTTTCTGAGCTCAGCGAGTTCCAACTTCTGAGGCTCCACAAGCATTAAATTGTCCCGGAGCGGGACTTCATCTCACGGTCCCCTCAACAGCTCAACTCAAAGCAGCCGCCGACTGAGGGGAATGTGTGACGGTGCAATATCGAGCGAGCAGTCCCAGCTCTTGTTCCTGTTTGACGCTCTGTCATTCTTCCATCTCACTTTATGATTCAGAGGTTGGATTTCAGTCTTGTCACTGACCATTAGCGATTGGGTTTTTTTTATTTCCACAGACTTTTTTTTGGAAAGTTCAAAGTAAAGAGGAGCAGAAACCCCGTGAACTGAAGCAGAGGTTGAACATTGTGAACACGCGGGACCGCTGGGCATCTCGATGTCCTGGAGAGACGGAGCAGAAAGCTCACGGCTTCACTTCTAAAGTGTCTGCTTGTTTATTTCTCAGGTACCTTTTGACCCGTGGGGATGTAGCTCAGTGGAAGAGCGCATGCTTTGCATGTATGAGCTCTCGGGTTCAATGCCCGGCATCTCCAAACAAGTTAAAATTTCAAATTTTGGATTCAACTGTGAGAATATCATCTGAGACTCGCCTCACATTTCCGCACAAGGAGAGACAAGAGTTTCTTCACCTCGCGAAAAACCGAACGCTCCGCACAGAATACAATTCAATGGGAGAGCGCCCACGACGTTTGAATGGCACCCATCCAATGGTTGAACAGCTTGCCCAATGATCGATTATTTCCAGTTTCACAGATTGGGGGGAAGCAGCGGACCGGCGTTCCGACCACAAAGAGGGAAGAATAGTCTGGATGTTGGGAGCTTCTTCTTTTCCCGGAGAGTACTGAGCATCTGGAATGGATTCCCGGCTGGTGGGGTGGGTGCTGACTCTCTCTGGTGGGGTGGGTGCTGACTCTCTCTGGTGCGGTGGGCGCTGACCCTCTCTGGTGCGGTGGGCGCTGACTCTCTCTGGTGCGCTGGGTGCTGACCCTCTCTGGTGCGGTGAGTGCTGACTCTCTCTGGTGCGGTGAGTGCTGACTCTCTCCGGTGCGGTGGGTGCTGACCCTCTCTGGTGCGGTGGGTGCCGACTCTCTCTGGTGTGCTGGATGCCGACCCTCTCTGGTGCGGTGGGTGCTGACCCTCTCTGGTACGGTGGGTGCTGACTCTCTCTGGTGCGGTGGGCGCTGACTCTCTCTCCGCCTTCTTGAGGGATCTGGACTGGTTCTTGACTGGGGCAGAGATCGCATCATATCGAAGGTGAGTGGTTTTCCAGTTAACCAATGCATGGTCAGTGTGATCCACTGGACTGGATTCGATAGCCTGAGGGAGTCGGGGAGGAATTTCCCAGAATTTCCCCTCCTTATTGGCCCTGGATTTTTTTCTGGTTTGTAACCGCTCCCAGGAGATTCCATGTTCCCGGTGGGTGGGGCTGGTGGTGTGTGTCGGAAGTGTCCAGTCACGATGCTCCAGGCATGTGGGGCAGGATTGATGAACGAGCTGGTCTTTTCCTGCCCGTCATGTCCGTCTGTAACCCCAGATCGTCAAGGTGTTTTTAGTGAAGTGATCTTTAAACACAAAATCCTCACCTGGGACAAGTCCTGTGTCCGTCTATAGTGAAATGAGATTCAATGCTGTCTGGGCCTCACCTTATCCTCCTCCTTTTACATTATTATATTGTCCGCACACAGTGATATGTTTGGTTAAGATGAAAATACAAATTATCCGCTCTGGGCTCCTCCAGTCTCTCTGTGTTTCTCTCTCCTGCTAAACTGACTGACTGTCGGATAATAGTAACTGGTGTCCTATCCATCCCGTTCTCAACACCCAGACACGACTAGTTACTGAATAAATTCAACACTCACAGACAGTCCAGTGTCAGACAGTTACAGACGGTTTCTCTCCACCTTTCCTTACAGGACTGGCGAATGATGAATGCCCCGTCAGACCGGCTGATATACAGTAAAAGGGACAGTGACCGTCTCACCAATAGCACCGGAGGTCTGTTCACAGACACAGAATCAGTCTTTCCCTTTCTATCAGTGTGTCTATATTACGCTCAGTAACAGTATCCCGCCTCCTTGTACAGCACTAGGGAGAGAGAAAGACAGACAGAGAGAGACACACAGACAAACAAACACAGTATCAGTCTCACACTTCCCATCAGTGTGTCCGTTTCACACTCAGTAACAATATTCCACCTTCATTTACAGGCACAGTATCAGAATAACACTTCCTATCAGTGTCTCTGTATCACTCTCAGTAACAGTATCCCACCTTCATATGCTGTTCAAAAGAGAGAGAGAAACTGACCTGTAATGTCCCGTTTTCACCCAGGAACAAATTGGAAAATATTTCATTCCAATTGCTATTCCAAGGTGGAGTGACAGAAGATGCAGTCTCATCTCTCACTGATATTATTTCAGAGACAGACACATTATTAATCCCACTCTCAGGGACAGTGTCACACATTTAACCCTCTCTTGCATGTTGTCCCCTCTGCAATCTTGCAGCTCAGGGCCGTTCTGTATTACTCTCAGTGACCGAGCGTTTCACTCCGATTGAAATTAATCCTACACGGTCCCAGCAAATACACCGACTCCCACTTTCCTCCCCCGTTTCTCCAGGATTGGTTTCAGGAATCCTCCCTCCTGTTTCGGAGTCAAACGTTACTTTTATCAGTAAGGGGGCCAAGAATGAACCGAACCCATTGGCTCATTCCACAGCCACTCACTTTATCTCTGAAAGACTCTTTCCCATCAAAAGAGCCCGAGAGAAACAGCAGGGATGGAAACCTCGAGTTTAATAGTTGGAGATTGTAAAGTCAGTCTGGATTCCAGCGTTAGGCACTGGTGGAATCCCATCTGTTTCCCATTCTGGTGCCTGTTCCTGCACTGCCTGTGGAGCCCATTCGCTCTGACCTTTCCCCCAGACCCACTTCCTTTGCTCAGACAGGCGGGAATGGAGAGATCACGGCCCCCGGGGGAAGGGAGCAAAGAGCAGCCTCGTTACAGCAGCTCATCGCTCCGGGACCGTGTCCGCAGATGGGCTCAGAGATCGGCATTGAGTCCGGGGGAAGGGCAGGGGGAGTCCGGGGGCTGTTTGTAAGAGGCGGAGTGGATCAGGAACTGGTCCCGGAACATGGAGTGAGAGGGGGGGAAGGGAGAGGTCATTCTCGGGCTGGGTGTGGACAGGGTGTGTCCAGGGGAAGGGAGAGAGAATGGGAAGAACCTGCTATTAAAACCATTGCTGCTTTCTCTCCCCAAACCAGGAGTGAATGGTCCTTGTTTAGTTCCAGTCTCACCCTGTTTATTGTTATTGGACAGTGAAGAGTGGAAACAGAGCCGGACAGTAAGGATGTGGGGAGTTATACAAAGAGCATCTATTGCAGGCACCAGGTGAGAAGTGTGAAGGACACAATTTAAACAGCGGCTGTTTATTTTCGGTTGAACGGTTAGTCCCATGGGAGAGAGGATTAGAAACCTGACCTGGACAAAGGTCCCTGCCCCATCGGGTAGTCCCATTCATGGATCAGTGCAGGGGTTGGGTTGTGTCTGGACGTCACTAAATTGTTGTAAAACAGCCCAACACATCCGGTGTGCAGAAGCTGAGTGCTGCAGTGGAGTCAGACACTGACACTGTTTGTATCACTGGTTTTCGAAATGATTATTAACAGAGATTAAACTGATCACTTTTGTATTTTCTACCTCACCGGTTCTTGTGTTACAAGACAGACTTTTTCTTTCCACAGGCTAATCCTTGAAGGACCCAGAATAAATGTGATGTTTCCTCCACCCGAGGCACAAGGAAGAGTGCAGCCAGCTCCTTCTCACACACAGTAGGTGCATTATCACTCACAGAGCACAGAGACACAGACAGGTCATCAGTTCCACAGTCTCAGACAGTAGAAGTAGTCAGTCCCAAACTGATCCCAAGTACCACAGACACACTTACAATTCAACAGTCAGGGGAGGAGAGGCAGATGTTCTTTCCATTTCACCCCAACTCAGTCAAACTGCCAGGTAGATCCATAAATCTCAGTCCAATATCACACCCACCATCAGATTGAAAGGCACTGAGTGAATTTCACAGTCGTGCAGCTTAAGCTAGAAAATAAATAACAGATTGAACTGACACATGGTGCCCGATTGAAAGATACAGCATTAATCCCAATAATGTAACCCAAGATTCATCTCAAATAACGAGTAGAACTCACACACATTATGACATTTAAAGATGCAGTATCCATCCCAATTCTGTAACCTGAGGTCCAAATTACATACAAGTCCAAAACTGACACACATTATCAGAGTGAGAGATACTGAAAGATAGTGTAACCTGAGAAACAAAATCAGATACCAGTTCAGAACTCACCCATTTTATGAAACTGAAAGTTACAATTTCAATTTGATTATAGCCAGAGAAACACATTACATCGGAGTGCTAAAGTCTTGTACAGTGACACCCTGAAAGATACAGTAGCAATTGCATTAGTGCAGACTGAGCTACACCTTACACAGCAATCCATAAAATCTCACAGTATCAGACTGAAAGATACAGTATCAATTCCATTAGTGCAGACTGAGGTATAAATTACATACCAGTTGAAAAACCTCAAAATGTCATACTGAGATCCAGTATCAATTCCATTCGTGTTCACTGTGATGCTGGTTTAATATTGGTCCATCAGGCACACAACTTGTCTCATTAAAACCTGCAGCAAGAAATTCTAACCTGCACGGTATTTACAAAATTAACGACTATACGGATAACCATTTATAGGTTTATATATACAAGATAGAGTTTCAAACACCAAACTGTAAACTGAGTACCAGTTAAAATACAGATATGGAATTAATCCTGACTTGTGCACTGTTCCTGAAACTGATTGATCCACAAAGAATCCCAAATTCTCACACAGTACCAGAGAATGACAGATACAGAATTAATCTCAATCACATACTCTACCAGGGACTGAGAGAAACAGAAGGAATCTCACTCAGATACAGTTCCAGAAATTGACAGAAATGGAATGAATCCCACGCTCACACACAGTACCAGAGACTGAGAGATACAGAATGAATCCCACACTCACACACAGTACCAGAGACTGAGAGATACAGAATAAATCCCACACTCACACACAGTACCATATATAGAAAGATACAGAATGAATCCCACACTCACACACAGTACCAGAGACTGACAGATACAGAATGAATCCCACACTCACACACAGTACCAGAGACTGACAGATACAGAATGTATCCCACATTCACACACAGTAACAGATACAGAATGAATCCCGCATTCACACACAGTACCAGAGACTGACAGATACAGAATGAATCTCACACTCACACACAGTACCAGAGACTGACAGTTAGCAGAGAGATCCCTCACACATGCAGTAACACAGACTGACAGATACAGAATGTATCCCACACAAATATATGGTACCAGAATTGACAGTACAGTGTGAATTCCTCACACACACAGTACCACCGACTGACAGATAAATGATTAATCCCACACTCACAGACAGTACCGGAGAATGACAGACACAGTATTAATCACAACCATATACAGTACCTGAGACTGACAGATACAGAATAAATCCCACACACACACAGTACCAGTGACAGAGATACAGAGTTCAACCCACACTCACTTACCGTACCAGAGATTGACAGAAATGGAATGAATCCCATATTCACACACAGTACCAGATGCAGAATGAATCCCACATTCACACACAGTACCTGATACGGAAAGAATCCCACATTTGCACACAGTACCAGATACAGAATGAATCCCACATTCACACACAGTACCTGATACGGAATGAATCCCACATTTGCACACAGTACCTGAAACTGAGAGATACAGAATAAATCCCACACTCACACACAGTACCAGATACAGAATGAATCCCACACTCACACACAGTACCAGATACAGAATGAATCCCACACTCACACAGTACGAGAAACCGACAGACACAGAGTGAATTGGCAGAATGAAAGGGCTGCCCATATAATCCCAACTCGGAGCGGGTTTTGGTTCATGCTGTGTCTGAAATTGAAATTATCGTCGGAGAAAGCAGTTCCTCAGAAGGGCAACAAGGAAACGGTGAGTGAAGGGCCATCAAAGGTCGGCAGGAAGCGGAGAAAGTCGAGGAAGGAGAGTTCCTCCATCTACAAAGTGATGAAGCAGGTTCACCCGAACACCGGCATCTCCTCCAAGGCCATGAGCATCATGAACTCCTTTGTGAGCGATATTTTCGAGCGCATCGCGGGTGAGGCTTCCCGCCTGGCCCATTACAACAAGCGGGCGACCATCAGCTCCCGGGAGATCCAGACCGCCGTGCGCCTGCTGCTGCCCGGGGAACTGGCCAAGCACGCCGTGTCGGAAGGGACAAAGGCGGTGACCAAGTCCACCAGCTCCAAGTAAAACTCCACAATGGACTGAAAAAAAACAACGGCTCTTTTAAGAGCCTCCCACAGCCTGACTGAAGGAGCCGCTACTTTAACGCACTTATGTGTTCAGTTTATTCATTCCGATCATCATCCTTTGAATCTGGTGGGAAATTGGAAGGAAGTCAGTGAAACTGCCCCATTTAATGATTGTCTTTGTAGAATTTACTGACCAATAAAGTGAACACGGGTCCGGGCTCCGTTCAATTCCCATTTTGCTTTGCTCTCGTTTTCATTCAGATTTCCACCGCCCCCGGTTTCCCCGTTAACCACCACTTTCAGGGCTAAGAATCAGAATTCAGTTCCTTCCTCTTTCTCACTGTGGAGCCAGTCTGTGAAATAATTAATTACTGATATTGATATCCCGCATATTAGCAGCACGTTCCCCGCAGTGTAACAATCCAGAATGAGCGACTCGGAGCAAAGAACAGGCTCATTTTCAGGCTTCGTCAATGATTCATTTTTCAGGACACGCGGTTCCTGTTCAGTCCCTGGAATTTGTTATTTTTACAGGTGGAAGTGAAATTTGTCCATATCAGCAACCTATGAATGGGGTTTTATTCCGCAAGTTATAGACAATGTGTTTTTGAAACAGCGCTCGGAATTTGGGACGTGTAATACGGAATAACATTATTACAAAGAGATTTTAAGTCTTTGTGTAAAACATGGCCGAGTCATTCACTGATTTCATACACTGAAATTGGCGGCCTTTTTCAAATTTTTAAAAATCGGTCAATTGAGGCCAATAATTTGCTCTGTTTTCTTATTGTCATCTCTCCGATTGGTTAAGGAAATTAGTTTTCCAGCAAAGCAACCAATGAGAAGTAGCCTCAGTTTAGAGCGGGTTTGAGAGTTGGGCCTGTGATAATTCCAGGTCCCCAATGACTGAGCTCAAACGGTCCAATTTCACAAACCCTCAGGATCAGTGTCAGAAACAACCGTCAGAGGGAAAATCCAGATCACAAACTGGGCCCCTTATCACAGCGGATCAGCTCAACCTGTTCTCCCATGGAAACCCCCGGTCCCACATCACAACATCTGACTGATAAATAGAACCAAAACAGAGCGAATGGAGTGAAGGAGCATTTCACTGAGCGGGGAATGAATGCAGGTCCGGGTAAACTCACTTGGAACATTCCGTGGACAATTCACTGCACTCAATAAGGGAAATGTTGCTTTAAGTACCCGGTGCAGCGCCCCGCAGATCCACATCACCGTGCTTTGTGTCACAGAAAGCTCCTTAATTATAAAACTATTCCCCTGCCCTCTTATATCCCCGCACCAGTTTCCCAGGTCAGTGCTCTCTCTGTGAGGCGGTGAGCGGCTCTGAGAAGAGCCTTTGTTTTGTGTTTGGTCAGAAAGCGTCGAGTTGTTCAGCCGCCGAATCCATAGAGAGTGCGGCCCTGCCGTTTCAGAGCGTACACCACATCCATGGCAGTGACCGTCTTGCGCTTGGCGTGTTCAGTGTAGGTGACCGCGTCCCTGATCACATTCTCCAGGAAAACCTTCAGCACCCCGCGGGTTTCCTCGTAGATCAGACCCGAGATCCGCTTGACACCGCCACGGCGAGCCAGGCGGCGGATGGCTGGTTTGGTGATCCCCTGGATGTTATCACGAAGCACTTTCCGGTGCCGCTTGGCTCCACCTTTGCCCAGTCCTTTGCCTCCTTTACCTCGGCCAGACATGATGATTCTTCACTCAGATCGCTGCTGAATGAGAAACTCTCGCCTTTCTTCTCTATTTATAAAGCCCGCCCCGACCTGGCTGAGGAAGGCACATTATGGGTGAGGCCGGGGAGGAGTCTTTGAATGACAGACAGAGCATCGAGTGCGGGAGGGGAGGAGACTGGGTCAGAATGACGGACAAGCGGACGTGTAACTCCAAGCTCCGCCTCCAGGAATTAGTTACCGTCCTTTATAAAATTTACACCAGCATCAAATACGAAATACAAATTCAGACACAATCCTTACAGACTCCGGCTTGATAGTCAAGGATTTCTAAGAAAAATAGGAGGAAAATACAATTTAAATTCAAGAAATGAGGCACACTCCAGTTCCGATACAATCCCCATCATAATCGAGTCAATCAGTGCCGCTCCGGAACCGTTGGAAGAGGGACAGGTTTAGTTTTCAGATTTAGGAACATAGGAACAGGAGTAGGCCATTCAGCCCCTCGTGCCTGCTCCGCCATTTGATAAGATCATGGCTGATCTGTGATCTAACTCCATATACCTGCCTTTGGCCCATATCCATTAATACCTCTGGTTGCCAAAAAGCCATCGATCTCAGATTTAAATTTAGCAATTGAGCTAGTATCAATTGCCGTTTGCGGAAGAGAGTTCCAAACTTCTACCACCCTTTGTGTGTAGAAATGTTTTCTAATCTCACTCCTGAAAGGTCTGGCTCTAATTTTTAGACTGTGCCCCCTACTCCTAGAATCCCCAACCAGCGGAAATAGTTTCTCTCTATCCACCCTATCCGTTCCCCTTAATATCTTATAAACTTCGATCAGATCACCCCTTAACCTTCGAAACTCTAAAGAATACAACCCCAATTTGTGTAATCTCTCCTCGTAACTTAACGCTTGAAATCCGGGTATCATTCCAGTAAACCTACGCTGCACTCCCTCCAAGGCCAATATGTCCTTCCGAAGGTGCGGTGCCCAGAACTGCTCACAGTACTCCAGGAGCGGTCTAACCAGGGTTTTGTATCGCTGCAGCATAACTTCTGCCCCCTTGTACTCTCGTCCTCTAGATATAAAGGCCAACATTCCATTAGCCTTCTTGTTTATTTTCTGCACCTGTTCATGACACTTCAATGATCTATGTACCGATTTTTAGCTGACAGTCGGCGCCCAATAGTTCAACAAACATAAATCGGTGTGGAAGGCACCCTATACCGTTCCGTGCTAGGGTCAGTATGGGACTGGATAGATTCAGGTACCGGGATGGATGGAGACTGGTCCTTTGTGGTGACTGGATAGATTCAGGTACTGGGAAGGACATAGAGGCTTCCTGTGTGGGCACAATGAGATTAATTAGAGCTGAGGTCATTGGGGATTGGATAGATTCTGGGAACGGAATGGATGGTGACAGATCCGACGTGTGACTTGATAGATTCAGGGACAGGGATAGATGGAGACTGGTCCTGGGTGGGTATAGTGATTTGAATTAAAGCTGGGGTCAGTGTGGAACGGGATAGATTCAGGGAATGGGATGGACAGACCCAGGTCCTGTGTGAGGACCGGATAGATTCAGGGACCGGGATGGACAGACCCAGGTCCTGTGTGGGAACCGGATGAATTCAGGGACCGGGATGGACAGACCCAGGTCCTGTGTGGGGACCGGATAGATTCAGGGACCGGGATGGACAGACCCAGGTCCTGTGTGGGGACCGGATAGATTCAGGGACCGGGATGGACAGACCCAGGTCCTGTGTGGGGAGCGGATAGATTCAGGGACCGGGATGGACAGAGACTTGTCCCTGACACTGTGTGAGCCGGAATCTTACCTTTCGCAACCTTGGCGTCCAATTTGACCCAGAGACGAGCATCCGACCACATATCGGAATATGGGGAAAGGGCGGGAAAGTGGAGGTGAGGTAAAAATCAGATCAGCCATGATCTCATGAAATGGAGGAGCAGGCTCGAGGGGCCGAATGGCCTATCCCGGCTCCTATCTCTTATGGTCTTACGGTCTTTTCCGCACCATCACCAATACCGCATACTTCTGCCTCCGAAACATCGGCCGTCTCCGCCCCTGCGTCAGTTTATCTGGTCCTGAAACCCTCACCCGTGCCCTTGTTACCTCCAGACTTGGATATTCTAATGCTCTCCTGGTCAGCCTCCGATCTTCCGCCCTCCGTAAAGTTGAACTCCTCCAAACTCCATTGCCCGATTCTAACACCCACCAAGTCCCATTCACCTGTCACCCATGTGCTCGGTGACTTACATTCGGTCCCATTCCTTCAACCGCTGGAGCGATGTAATATATTAACGTAGACCGGGGATAACTGTGAGCAATAGGTCAGTCTCTTCAGACAGTAACCAGCCCTTTCATAGATACAGTAGGTGGCTCTGAACGTGAAACGGACATACTGATGGGAAGTGTGAGACTGAGACTGTGCCTGTCTGTATCTCCCTCTATCGAGCACTGTACATGAAGGTGGGATACTGTTACTGAACGTGAAACGGACATACTGATGGGAAGTGTGAGACTGAGACTGTTTCTGTGCGCGTGTCTCTGTCTGTTTATCTGTTTATCTGTCCTTCTCTCTCTCTAGCGCTGTAAATGAAAGCGGGATACTGTTCCTGAGCGTAATATGGACACCCTGTTGGAAGGTAAAGACTGATTCAGTGTCTGTGAACAGACCTCCGGTGCAGTTGGTGAGACGGTCACTGTCCCTTCTATTATGTGTGAGCCGGTCTGACGGGGCATTTATCAGTCTCCAGTCCTGTAAGGAAAGGAGGAGAGAAACAGCCTGTAACTGTCTGACACTGGACTGTCTGTGAGAGTTGAATTTATTCTGTAACGAGCCGTCTCTGGGTGTTGAGAATGGGACGGATAGGACACCAGTTAATATTGTCTGTCAGTCAGTTTAGGAGGAGAGAGAAACACAGAGAGAATGGAGGAGCCCAGAGCGGATAATTTGTATTATCGTCTTAACCAAACCTATTTCTGTGTGCGAACAATATAATCATGTAAAACCAGATGTGGATTATCACAGTCACAGCTGTGATTGGCTCCTGCCCCTGAATCTGGGGACCAGACACTGTGAGGAGCGCCGGCCTCTGAGTGTTTAACAGTTACTGAGCGGGGAAACTACAACTAACCCCCGAGAATCCGCAGCACAGGCCGAGCGGAGAGGAAAGCCTGTCCCAGGAATTGTCAATCTGGCGAGCAGTTTGTCCTGTGAATGTGAAGATGTGAAGATTGGGTCAGAGAGAGTGTGTTAAAGGGGCGGGCGGGTTAGATTAATGTCACTGTGTTTGTGTGGCCGGACTCATCGCCGGATTTCCAAGTCCATTTTGAGTAAAATAATAAAAAATCACTGTCAAAGGACCGCCCTCCTCCCCTGCCGAGCTCCGAAATGGAAATTTAAGGTAAAGTTTTCGTAAAATTCAAGATTTCAGCCGAAAAACGGAGATCATGTCAGCGATCGGGTGAGAGAGCGTGATCAGTGCAGCAATGAAACGGGTTTAAATCGAAACTGGTGCTTTCAATTCCGGTGAAAGTTTTTCGACAGCAAACATTCCGGTGTTAGAGATAGGAAGGGGCTCGTCCGGGAGTCTGGAGTGCCCGATTTTAATTGGAATCGGGGAGTTTAAGAGGAGAGAGAAACACAGAGAGGCTGGAGGGGCCGGGAGCTGACAGCAGGGTGTCTCCGCCCCGTCCGCTCTGTGCCTTTAAGTTGCTCTGTGCCGCCGCCTCTCGTTTCATTTCTGACCCAGCTCTGACTGTCAGAGAGATTTTCCACAGAGTCCCGGAGATGACAGATACTGCAGCCGCCGAAACGGCTCCTCCAGCCGCCGCCGCTCAAACTAATGCTCCGAAGAAGAAGAAGGCGGTTCCCCGACCCAGGACAGCCGGTCCCAAATTGAGCGAACAGATCCTCAAGATTGTGGCGGATTGCAAGGATCGCAAGGGGATCTCCCTGGCCGCGATAAAGAAGGTTCTGGCTACCAAAGGCCTGGATGTGGAGAAGCTCCGGTCCCAGATCAAATTAAGTATCACGAGAAATGTGGAAAAAGGCTCCCTGGTGCAGATCAAGGGCACGGGCGCCTCGGGCTCCTTCAGAGTCGCTAAGAAGGAAACCCAGGCAAAAGTGGGAAAGAAGGTGAAGAAACAAGGAACCAAGAAATCTCCCGGAAAGAAACCAGCGGCAACGAAAACAGCAGCCAAGAAATTAACGGCAAAGAAAGCAGCGGCCAAGAAATCTACCGGAAAGAAACCAGCCGCCAAGAAATCTCCCGGAAAGAAACCAGCCGCCAAAAAAAAGGCGGCGAAATCCCCAATTAAGAAGAAAGCGGCGGCGAAGAAGGGAGAAAAACCGAGGGCCAAACCCAAGCCGAGGTCAGCAAAGCCCAAGAAAGCAGCGGGCAAAAAGAAGTGACAAATCAAGTGCAACTTGTGACCATCTGAAGCCAACGGCTCTTCTCAGAGCCACCCAGGTCTCTCAGAAAAGAGCTGATCCCGGAATCAGATGATTCCTGTCCCGGGGCCGGGCTCAGATTTCAGATAGAAATAATTTCCAATAAACCCAGGGTCCTGGTGACTCGCTGACATTCGCTACCCCGGCCCCACTCCCACTGTCTGGAATAAAATGGAGAGAATGGGATGTCCGGGCCGGGCCTCACTGTAACTGGCGGGTGTTCGGCTCCAGTCCCAGTTCATTGTTTTCACAGATTCAGGGCGAGAGTCGGTGACAGGGTAAAACTGGCGGAGATCCGCCGCAATCACAATTCAAACCCCAACACATGAGATTCTTCAAATCAGCGGGAATAAAGTGTTTGTAAACTGCTGAACCCGTCTGGGACGGGATGTGTGGGGAGATCGAATCGGGTCTGGGACTGAAATGGGAGGAGGCGGGTTGACTTGTTATAGAAGGGACTGTATTTAGGCAGGAATATTACTGACTGTTAATTGTAACGGGGCTTATTTAAAGGCTCCGTGTTTCTGGGAATCCTTGAATATGAAGCCCGAGTCTGTAAGGGTTTGTGCGGACCGCTGTATTTCGGTTCAATTATCGAGAAACGGTTTGAAATTGGCGGGAGGAGAAAGCTGGAGGTGGAGCGGGAAGATCAGAGGCCGCTCTCCGCTCTGTCCGTCACTCTGACTCTCTCCTCCCCTCTCTGTTTAATATCTCACTCTCTCTCCTCCCCTCTCTGTTTAATATCTCACTCTCTCTCCTCCCCTCTCTGTTTAATATCTCACTCTCTCTCCTTCCCTCCCTGTTTAATATCTCACTCTCTCTCCTCCCCACCCTGTTTAATATCTCACTCTCTCTCCTCCCCTCTCTGTTTAATATCTCACTCTCTCTCCTCCCCTCTCTGTTTAATATCTCACTCTCTCTCCTCCCCTCTCTGTTTAATATCTCACTCTCTCTCCTCCCCTCTCTGTTTAATATCTCACTCTGTCTCCTCCCCTCTCTGTTTAATATCTCACTCTGTCTCCTCCCCTCTCTGTTTAATATCTCACTCTCTCTCCTCCCCTCTCTGTTTAATATCTCACTCTCTCTCCTCCCCTCTCTGTTTAATATCTCACTCTCTCTCCTCCCCTCTCTGTTTAATATCTCACTCTATCTCCTCCACTCTCTGTTTAATATCTCACTCTTTCACCTCCCCTCTCTGTTTAATATCTCACTCTGTCTCCTCCCCTCTCTGTTTAATATCTCACTCTCTCTCCTCCCCTCCCTGTTTAATATCTCACTCTCTCTCCTCCCCTCAATCTTTCATCCTGTGCATGTTTCAGACAGATCGGCTCAGGCTGCATAAAAAGGGAACCAGCAGAAGTTCGTTATTCATTCAGCAGTGATCTGAGTGAAGAATCATCATGTCTGGCAGAGGTAAAGGAGGCAAAGGACTGGGCAAAGGTGGAGCCAAGCGGCAACGGAAAGTGCTTCGTGATAACATCCAGGGGATCACCAAACCAGCCATCCGCCGCCTGGCTCGCTGTGGCGGTGTCAAGCGGATCTCGGGTCTGATCTACGAGGAAACCCCAGGGGACGAAGGGGAATAGGTGTGGAAATTGTACATGCTTTAGTCATGATCGTTCAAAACTCTCTTGATTCAGGAATTGTTCCATGGATTGAAAAAATTGCCAATGTCATTCCGTTTTATACGAAGGGTAGGAGAGATAAAACAGGAAATTATAGACCTATTAGTCTGACGTCTGTTGTGGGGAAGTTACCAGTATCTGTTATTAGGGAAAGAATGACTGAGCACTTGGATAAACCTGAATTGATCAGAGAGAGCCAGCATGGATTTGTAAAGTGTAAGTCAAGTCTAACGAAACTAGTTGACCTTTTTGAAGATGTAACTAATGTGGTAAATAATGGAGTGTCTATGGGGGTTATGTGTATATTGACTTCCAGAGGCATTCGATAAGGTTTAACATCAGAGACTGTTAACAGAAATGAGAACATGTGGAATTCAAAGCAACCGATTGACATGGGGAGGGAGTTGGTTTGGAGGTCGGAGACAGAGAGTAGGGTTAATAGGTATGTACTCAAATTGACAGGATTTGATTAGTGGTGTCCCCCAGGGATCTGCATAAATGAGGCAGATAAAGGAATAGAGAGCGGTATATCCAGGTTTGTCGACGACACCAAGTTTGGCGCAGTGAGTAGTGTAGATGGGAGCATAAAGTTATAAAAGGAAATTGATAGATTCAGTGAGTTGGTAAAACTGTGTCAGAAGGAGCTTACATAGAATTATATAGAATGTACATCACAGAAACAGGCAATTCGGCCCAACTAGACTGTTTATGCTGCAGACGAGCCTCCTCCAACCCCTCGTCATCTCACCCGATGAGCAAACCTGAACATTCCTTTCTCCTCCATGTGTTTATCCAGCTTCACCGGAAATGCATCCATGTGATTCGCCTTAACTACTCCTTGTTGGAGCGAGCTGCACATTCTAACGACTCTCTGGATAAATATGTTTCTCTTGAATGCGATATTGGATTTATTGATGACTATTATATTCATGGCCCTAAGTTTTGAGGTCCCCACTCCCAAAAGTACAAACACCTTATCTACATCTGACCTATCAAACCCTTGCATAATCTTAAAGTCCTGTATCAGGTCACCTTCAGCCTTCTTTTTTTCTATACAAAAGAGCCCCAGACTGTTCAAAGTTCCAATCTGGGGAAGTGTGAGGCCATCCACTTTGGCCCGAGGCAAGATAAATCAGAGTATTTTCAAAATGGTGAGAAGCCAGGAACTGTGGGTGAGCAGAGATACTTCGGGAAATCACGAAGAGTTGGCAGACAGGTGCAAAAAATAATTAAAATGGCTAATGGAATGTCGGCCTTTATCTCAAGGGAACTGGAATTCAAAAGGGTGGAATTTATGTTACAATTCTATAAACTCTGTTGAGGCCACATTTATAGTACGGCATTCAGTCCTGGGCACCTGACCTCAGGAAGGATATATTGGCCTTGCAGGAGGTGCAGCGCAGTTTCACCAGAATGATACCGGGGCTAAAATGTTTAAATTATGAGGACAGGTTTGCATGGACAAGGTTTGTATTTCCTCGTGTATAGAGGATTAAGTGGTGATGTAATTCAGGTGTTGAAGGTGATTCAATGATCCAATGGTGTGTGTGTGTGAGTTGGTGCTGAATCGGTCCCCTTCAGTGAAGAGAGGGTCAGCGGGCGCCTGACAGACACGGCTCGGAACGGGACTCGCTTCTCTCCGGCGGCAGCGGCTGGTTTAGAGAGATCTCTCTGTCTGCTGCTGTTACTCTGCCTCCCACACTCTGGGAGAACCGCGGAGGTCGGCCCTCATTTTTCTCTTATGGATCCGGCTCCATCACTTTACTCTTCTTTGCTCCATATCCCTTTCAACCCTCACACAACACAAATCTATCAATCTCAATATTGAACATTTCACTTGCCCCCAGCATCCACAGCCTTTCGGGGAGGTGAGTTTGTAATTTCCACCACCATTTGTGTGAAAAATTGCAACTTTACTTTGCACATAAATGACCTAGCTCTAATTTTAACATCATCAAGAAAGTTGCAGATGGAGTATAATGTGGGGAAATGTGAAATTATTCACTTTGGTCGGAAGAATAGAAAAGCAGAATATTTTTTGAATAGGTGAGAGACTAAGAAATGTTGTTGTGCAGAGAGATTTGGTTGTCCTTATACACGGATCACAGAAAGTTAATATGCAGGTTCAGCAAACAATTACGAAAGCAAATGGTATGTTGGCCTTTATTGCAAGGGGTTTGGAGTATAAGAGTAAGGGAGACTTGCTGCAATTATATTGGGCTTTGGTGAGACCACACCTGGAACACTGTGTACAGTTTTTGACTCCTGACCTGAGGAAGGATATACTTGCCTTCGAGGGGTTGCAACGAAGGTTCACTAGATTGATTCCTGGGATGAGAGGGTTCTTGTATGAGGAGAGAATGAGCAGAATGGCCCTATAATCTCTGGAGTTTAGAAGAATGAGAAGGGATCTCATTGAAACGTCTAAAATTCTTGGAGGGCTTGACAAGGTAGATGCTGAGAAGCTGTTTCCCCTGGCTGGAGAGTCTAGAACTTGGGGTCATAGTCTCAGGATAAGGGATCGGCCATTTAGGAATGAGATGAGCAAAAATGTCTTCACTCAGATGATTGTGAATATTTGGAATTCTCTCCCTCAGAGGGCTGTGAATGCTCAGTCGTTAAATATATTCAAGAATGAGATCGAGAGATTTTTGGACACCGAGGGAATCAAGGAATCAGGCAGGAAAGTGGAGTAAAGGTAGAAGATCAGCCATGTTCTTACTGAATGGCAGAGCAGGCTCGAGGGGCCGTATGGCCCACTTCGGCTCCTATTTCTTAAGCCCTCTTGTTCTGGATTCCCCCTCCAGAAGAAATCATTTTTCTGTATTTTTATTATTCGTTCATGGGATGTGGGCAACGCTGGCGAGGCCAGCATTTTGTTGCCCATTCCTAATTGCCCTCGAGAAGGTGGTGCTGAGCCGTGTGGTGAAGGTTCTCCCACAGTGCTGTTAGGTGGGGAGTTCCTGGATTTTGACCCAGCGACGATGAAGGAACGGCGATATGTTTCCAAGTCGGGATGGTGTGTGACTTGGAGGGGAACGTGCAGGTGGTGTTGTTCCCATGTGCCTGCTGCTCTTGTCCTTCTCGGTGGTCGAGGTCACGGGTTTGGGAGGTGCTGTCGAAGAAGCCTTGGCGAGTTGCTGCAGTGCATCCTGTGGATGGTGCACCCTGCAGCCACAGTGCGCCAGTGGTGAAGGGAGTGAATGTTTAGGGTGGTGGATGGGGTGCCAATCAAGCGGGCTGCTTTGTCCTGGATGGTGTCGAGCTTCTTGAGTGTTGTTGAAGCTGCACTCATCCAGGAAAGTGGAGAGTATTCCATCACACTACTAACTTGTGCCTTGTAGATGGTGGAAAGGCTTTGGGGAGTCAGGAGGCAAGTTACTCGCTGCAGAATAACCAGCCTCTGACCTGCTCTTGTAGCCACAATATTTTTGTCGCTGATCCAGTTAAGTTTCTGGTCAATGGTGACCCCCAGGATGTTGAAGGTGGGGGATTCGGCGATGGGAATGTCATTGAATGTCAAGAGGAGGTGGTTAGACTCTTTCTTTTTGGAAATAGTCATTGCCTGGCACTTATCGGGCGCGAATGTTACTTGCCCCTTATCAGCCAAGCCTGGATGTTGTCCAGGTCTTGCTGCATGTGGGCACAGACTGCTTCATAATCTGAGGGGTTGCGAATGGAACTGAACACTGTGCAATCATCAGCGAACATCCCCATTTCTGACCTTATGATGGAGGGAAGGTCATTGATGAAGCAGCTGAAGATGGTTGGGCCTAGGACACTGCCCTGAGGAACTCCTGCAGCAATGCCCTGGGGCTGAGATGATTGGCCTCGAACAACCACTACCATCTTCCTTTGACTCCAGCCTGATCTTATTGAATCCCCTTATTATTTTAAACATCTCGATGAGGTCACATCTCAATGTTCTAAACTCATTGGAATAAAAACCAAGTTTATGCCACCTTTCCTCATAATTTAACCCTTTTAACCCCAGCATCATTCTGGTGAATCTGCACTGTACCTTTTCTAAGGCCGATTTATCTCTCCCTCGGTTCGGTGCCCAGTTCTCCAGGTGGGGTCTGACCAAGGTTCATTACAACTGAAGCATCACTTCTGTATTCCAACCCCACTCAAGATAAAGGTCAACATTCAATTAGACTTGTTGATTATTGTCAAGATTTGTAAGGAATTTGCAAATGATTGGAGGGGATCTTAGAATTGGGATTTTTCTTTATTCTGTCCACTCAAGGAGTTTGATAACAGACTTACTCCTTTGAATTTCGTGCTGGATTATTGGGCCGTGATGTGTTTACTTGTTTGTATTTTGTTAAATACATTTGCTGAGTGTATTTAAATTGAAGACGAGATTCCCAGGCCTGATGCTCTATTCACACATCGAAGGTGAGAGAGATGCTGTGGGACACACGATAAGTCCAGTAGCTGAAAGTGATTCACAGACTGGGTTTTGTGTTTAGTGATCCCGGGTACATTACTGATACCTTCCCTGGATCCCAAGGCTGGGAGAGGCACTCGGGAAGGACCGGGGAGCTGGGACTTGGCCATGAGAGTAATTGAAGGTATGAGAACTGAAATAATCTACAGTGAGAAAGGAGAAAAGGCAAAATAATCGGTAATTAGGACATCAATTATTCTCTTATCGTGAATTCATCAAGTAATTGACCCATTCTGTTTGAAACAAAGTTGATTTATTTGACATCGATCCAGAATATTGAATTTCAGCCCAGTTATTGCGGTTATTAACATCAGCAGAAACAAATCCCAACTTCCAGAATGAGGTTCTGCTGCTGAAACCCTGGTCGCAAGGGTTTTGCTCAATGTCGGGCTCAGTGTTTCCTCGAGTTTATTTCCTTTAATCCGCTCCCTCTGGAGATCACTGGTCGCGAAACTGCTCAGAATTCACTGCACTGCATTTACTAACCTGCTCTTACACAGATTGAGGCAAAGTTTATTGTTGTGATTGGAAACACGAATAATATCTGGGAGTCAATTCGATATTTTGGGCTGTTAGTAACTGAACAAAATGCAATCTTCAGTGAGAAATAAACACACAAAATAATAATTTCAAAAGAGCATTTCAATACTTGGCAGAAAACGAGAACAAATGGTCATTAATGTTTAAACACACACTTCCGTTCCGAGTTGGACACGTTTTGCCGATTGTGTAAAACGACTGAGGCAGGACTCAAATCGGCAATCTTCTGATAACATCACGATTAACACGAAACCAGACGCCTTATCCATTCGGACAAGTGAGCACTCTGCCGTTCCACAGACGAATGATCCGTAATCTTAATAACCAGTGATTGAACAATGTGATTGGATTTGTTTCATCTCCATTCTCTGCACGGTACATTTCCCAGCGGCTCATTGGTCTCGGGGTATGATTCTCACTTCGGGGAATTCCACTGATCGATCTCATTTCAGCGCTGCAGAAAGCAAGATTGACCGAGATCCTGAGCATGTTTGAGTTCCAGAGGACAGGATGCAGATGGTTTGTCGTCGTAACGCACGTGGAGTAGAGAAATGTCTCAAGATGGTGCGCAGATTGAAGGTGAATGCGAATTTATCCGAATTCAGGCGTTGTCATGGGGGCAGAAAGCAAAATGGTTCTTCATTGGTGAGAAGTGAACCCGGGTTGCCTGCGTGGCAAGAGTCAAATTTCATTCACTTTTCCACAATAAAGGGAGTGACATTTATTGTGGGAACATGGAGACAGTCTGGTCTCGCTCACTGCAGAAATCTCCATGTCACAGAGAACCAACTCTCCTGCAACCAGTGCGGCCTCCCTTCGGGCCTTTCGGTCATCACGAGTCATATCCTGCCAATTGGAATATAGACCCATTATCCCTGCAGCACTTATCACCTTCCCCGAAACAGTGAAAGGTCTCTGGTCAGAACAGAGCGAGAACATTTTGAAAATTTTCTCCGTTAAAAATGAGTAAATATGAACAATGGAACAATTCTCTTTGTGATTAAATGTGAACAGAATCCAATCTCTCCCAGCCCCGGGAGATTTGCTCTGTCTCTGCTCTGTTCTGTTGACTCAAATCCAATTAACTGCAAAGGGATATAGACAGGTTAATTGACTGGGCAAGAAGATGGCAGATGCAGTACAATGTGGGGAAATGTGAGGTTATTCAATTTGGTAGGAAGAAAAGAAAAACATAATATTTTTAAAATGGTGAGAAACGATTAATGTTGGTGTTCGGAGAGATGTGGACGTCCTCGTACAAGAAATACAGAAAGTTCACATGCAGATACAGCAAACAATAAGTTAGAGAGGTCCTGCAGGTACAGCAAGCAATGGAAAGCGGCGGTAATTATAGGGTTACCATTCCCAATTCCAACTCCAGTCAGCAAAGGCTGAGAAACTGCGAGATCCTGTGGGAAAGTAGCGAGAAAGGAGCGTTAAACGGCGGTCACACGCCAAAATATCTGTGGGAGAAATTACCTTGTCAGGGATGGGAAAGGTTTGGACATGATATATATTTTAAGAGACAAGAGAGTCCAGACGGGCGAGGAAAAATTGACAGGTCAAGTGGGTGGAACGTCCGGAGAACAATCAACAGATAAATCTGGGATACGCATGCGCGAGAGGGGGAGGTGGCCTGCAGGCGTTCTCACGTACCAAACACTGGAACTGAAGTACATACTTCTTGACCTCGAATGACACAGGGGTGCTTATGTATTAATCCTATGTTAACTATATTCATTAATCAGTATAAAGGTGGCATAGGAACAAGAGCAGGCCATTCATCCATCGAGGCTGTTCCTCCATTCAATTAGTGTCATAGAAACATAGGAACAAGAGTAGGCCATTCATCCATCGAGCCTGTTCCTCCATTCAATTAGTGTCATACTTGTGCCAAACAAAAATCTGTCAATCTGTGTTTCGAAATTTTCGCCAGTTGTGGCTGAATCTATCCTTGACCCCTTCTGTTTCCCGTCTATATGCTGACCCTCGGTGATGTCATGCGAAAATACATTATCAGATTCCCTGTGCATGTTGACGAAACCGAGCTCGATATCACCACCACCTGTGTCAAGCCCTCCATTTTCTGATTGGTCACGCTGCTTGTCCGACATCCAATACTGGATGAGCAAAAGTTTCCTCCAACGAGATATTGAGAAGACCGATGCCATTGTCTTCGGCCCCGGATGCAACCTCAGATCCCCAGCCACCGACTCCACCCTTCTCCCTGGTCACTGTGTGAGGGTGAACAAGACCATTCCCAGCCTTGGTGCCCCAGTTCACACTGAGATGAGCATCCGAACACATCTCAGCTCCTTCAGCAACAGCACCTACTCCCACCTCTGTAACATCGTCATCCTGCCCCCTGCCTCAGCTCATCTGGTTCTCAAACCCTCATCCATGCCTTTTCTTAACTCTAGAATTGACTATTACAATGCTCGCATGGCCGGCCAGCTGTCTTCCACCATCCACAAAGTTGAGCACATCCAAAACTCTGCTCCCAATATCATAACTCGGTCCAAGACCCATTCACCCATCACCCCCTGTGCTCGCTGAACAACATTGGTTGCCGGCTGGGAATGCCTCGATTTTAATATTCTCATCCTAGTTTTCAAATCCCCAAATGGCCTCGCCCCTCCCTCCCTATCTCTGTAACCTCCTGCAGCCCTACAAATCTCCCAGATCTCTGCGCTCCTCCAATTCTTGCCGCTTGCGCTCCCCGATTTTAATCACCCTAATATTGGCGGCCATGCCTTCAGCTGCCTGGGCACTAAGCTCTGGAATTCCCTCCCTAAACCTCTCCGCCTTTCTGCCTCTCTCTCCTCATTTAAGACGCTCCTTAAAACCTACCTCTTTCATCAAGCTTTTGGTCACGTGTCCTAATATCTCCTTATGTGGCTTGGTGTTAAATATTGTTTGATAACGATCCTGTGAAGCAACTTAGGACTATTTTTACGTTGAAATCGCCATAAATATACATATTGTTGTGTTTTATCTTTCACAGTTCATGCATCAAACTGTGATGCCATGCTTCATACATCATACCGTGATGTCACACTTTATACATCATACCGTGATGTCATATGCCACACATCATACAGTGATATCACAATTCATACATCATATGGTGACGACAGACGTCATACACCATATGGTGATGTCACACTTCATACATCTGTGGAAGTGCATGAAGGGATACTTGACCATATTAACTCTTTATTAACTCACTTAACTCACATGATAGGATTAGCCACAAACACATAGAAGCACAATTGTGTAATTACGTTTGAGCCTTGGTATGTTGATAATTAAGCCTAGTACAGCCTGACCTCCCTTGAGATAAGAATTTAATAATAATAGTTAGTGACCGGCCATGTAGCCTTGAGACTGGCTCCAGCCTTACTGATAACGAGGAACAGGAATGTAGAGAGAACAGCAATAACTAACATCTGCTCAGGCCTACGTGCAAGGTAACAAGTTGGCTATGGATGTTCGGGGGAAGGCTCACTACTTGATTGACCAACTACCTGAGCCAATAAAGAATGTACGTGTACACCCATATTCTGTAACAGGTGGGCGTTGTCTACTGAATTGTATAAACATGAGCTGTTTCATTGACTCGGCGAAGTTGTACCCTCAATCATTGTTTGAGGTGCACTTCCACTTGTAAACAAGTTGGGGTTCAATAAAGTTTCTCCTTGTACTACTTTGTTTGGGCGTTAATGCATTTGTATAGTGTTAAGTTTCGACACATCATACACTGTGACGAGGAAGGGCATCCAAAGCATCGATCCCTGGATGACGAAAGAGACAGAGATTGAAATGAAATCGAAAAAAAGTGGATTATGACCAATGTAAGGTAGAGAACCAGGCTGAATACAGAAAGTACATATGAGATATGAAAAAGGGCATAAAAGGTGCAAAGAGAGAGTATGAGAACAGACTTGCGACGAAAATGAAAGTCCTTTATAAACATATAAGTAGTAGAAAGAGTAGTCACAGGAGTTTGGGACCGATCAGAGACCAAAGTGAAGATCTTCCAGTGAAGACAGAAAGGACACGTACTAAATGAATACAAAGCAACCGTCTTCACTACAGAAGGGGATGCTGCCAATGTAGCGGGAAAGGAAGAGGAAGTAGAGAAATTGGATAGGATAATAAAAGATAAAGAGGAGATACTAAAAGAGTTGTCAGTCCTCAAAGTAGAAAAGTCACCCGGCCTGGATGGGATGAATCCTAGGTTGCTGATACAAGTAAGGTTGGAAATTGTTACGGCTCTGACCACAATCCTCCAATCCTCCTTAGATAGGGGAGTGGTGCCAGAGGACTGGAGAATTGCAAATGTGAAACACCTGTTCAAAAAACGGGAGAAGGATAAACTCGGCAACTACAGGGCATTTCATTTAACGTCGGTTGTGGGCACACTTATAGAGACATTAATTCACCACAATATTAATTCGCACATGGTAAAATGTGGGTGAATAAGTGAAAGTCTGCACGGGTTTTCTAAAGATAAATCGTGTTTGACTAACTTGAGTTATTTGATGAAATAAAGGAGACGGCTGATGAGGGTAGTGTGGTTCATGTTGCATATATGGACTTTCAAAGGCGTTTGAAAATTTACACCAAATAGACTTGTTAGCGAAATTGAAGCCCACGGGATTAAAGGAGCAGTTTCTGCATTGATACGAATTTGAAAAGGAACAGAAAGCAGAGAGTATTAGTGGCCGGTTGCTTTTAATACTGCAGGGAAGTGTGCAGTATTGCTTCCCTGGAGCCGGTGCAGGGACGACTGCACTTTTTCATACATATTAATAATCCGGACTCAGGTATAAAGGGCATAGTTTCACATTTCCAGAATACACGAAACTCGGAAATGTAGTAAACAGTCAGGAGGAGAGTAACAGACTTCAGGAGGACATGGATAGACAGGTGAAATGGTGTAACTACATAAGACCTTGCAGAATAAGTTGAGAGGTCTGTTGAGAAGACATGCAGGATCCATGGATTTATAAATAGACGCATAGAGTATAAAAGCAAGGAAGTTTTGCTAAACCTTTAGAAAACCAGCCTTTAGGACCTCCTGGAGTATTGTGGTATATTCGGGCCAACACACTTTAGGAAGTAGGTCAAGGCCTTAGAGAGCGGAGAGGGGAGATTTGCTAGAATGAGACCATGAATGTAATACTTCAGTTACGTGGAGAAACTGGAGAAGCTGGGGTGGTTCTTCTCAGAGCAGGGATAGTTAAACGGACCTTTGATAGAGGTGTTCAATATCATGAAGGGTTTTGATAGAGTGAATAATGAGAAACTGTTTCCAGTAACAGAATGATTGGTAAGCAGAGCACTCAGATTTGAGGTAACTGCAAAAGAACAAGATGCATCATGAGGAAGATAAATACGCAGTTATTTGTTATGATCCACAATGGTGGAAGCAGATTCAATAATAAATTTCAAAAGGGAACTGGATGAATAATGGAAGTGGACAAATTTGCATGGCTATTCGGCCGGAGTAGAGGAGTGGGCCGAATTGGATAGCTCTTTCAAAGAGCCGGAATAGGCACGACAGGCCGAATTGCCTCATTCTGTGCTGCATCATTCTGTGATTCTATGATTCCACGCTAAATAACAATCATGGAAAATGAAAGAGATCTGTCGGATTGACAATAAATTGCAGCAGTCGCAACAATGCCCGGTGACCGTGAATGGAGCAAATATATTGGGATGAATTAAATGGTCAATATTGAGCTGATATCGTGGGGTCACCCTGTCACCCTGCGACCGCACTTAGAATACTGTGTACAGTACTGATCACCACTGCAGGAAAGTGATACTCCAGCTATTGATTGGATACAGAAGAGAGCAACTTGAACGAGTGAGCGGATGGAGGGATTGGGTTATGAGAAGCGCTTAAGTAAATTGGACATGTTCTCAGTGGGAAAGAGAAGGTTGAGAGCTAATATGATTTCAGTTTTTAGATTCGAAATGGACTAGGTAATGTGGACCATGATCAGCTATTTCACCTTGTCCAGACCCATAGTACCAGATGACATGGCCTGCGCTTGAATGGTGGAAAATTCAAAACTAATCTGCAGAAATTATATTGAAGTGTGCGAGTGGTATATCCATGGAACAGGCACAATATGGAGACGGTGGAATCAGTCAGTATTGATTCATTCAAATGCAAATTAAATAGATGTCGTTCAGAAAATAGTATTTTGGGGTACAGAATGCGAATACTTTCAGACATCACATGCGATAAGTGCAGCACATTTCGGGTGAAAAGGTAACTTTGGACCGACAGTTCCCAAATCTCTCCACCACTTGGGTTTTCCCCGTGTCATTTCTGGGTCTGTTGTAAACTAATTGGTCGAGATTGATTGCACAAATCCTTTATTATTGTATCAGGATGGTGGAAGGGCGAGTGATGGACCTTGCTCTTTTGTCGTCCTGTAATTCTTAATGTCATTTGGTATCACGCTGCAAGCCCGCGACTTTCGCATTTATTTTCCATTCTTTCCAAAGTTACTGAGATTATATTCTGGTCATTGTAGCGTTAGATTCTACCTTTCTGCCGTGCCTGCGAACATTGTTGGTGTCGCAGCGGTAATTGTAACCTGTTTGTTCAATGATCTATTTAATGTCAGTCAACATGGAATACAATTCTCCCAGGAGAGGTTTACTCCACAATAAAAAGGGCGTTTAATTCACCACCTCAGCTCAAAGTGTGAGGAGAGCACCGCCTCCAGCATCAACTGGAATCATCAGTCCATCAACAAACTAAACTAATGGATTCGTTCCAGATAATAAAATACCTGATACTCTGGACACTTTACGATTTCCAAAAGATTTACTATCCCGTCCTCGCTGCTATTGGTGTTCCTGGTAAGTCCCTATATCCAGTTATTAATTCTGTAAACAACGTTTAATTGCATTACTGTTCTTGTTATTTACTATCCCCTCGTCGCAGGATTTGTTGACCCTGGTAAGGCTTCATATTCAGCAATTAACTCTATAAACCATGTTTCATAGTGTTTCTGTTCGTGTTATTTAAGAACACCTCCTCGCTGCTGTTGGTGTCCCTGGTAAGTCTCGACAATCTGTGACTGATTCTGTGACATATGAACAACTGTATTACTCGTCATGTAATGTACATCATGACATCCAGAGAAACGGTTAAATTCAGTGCACTTCTCCCACTGTGATTGGCATAATACCGCGCTCCTCTTACTGTGATTGGTATAATACCGCGCTCCTCTTACTCTGATTGGTATAACAATTGTAAACAATTTTACAACACCAAGTTATAGTCCAGCAATTTTATTTTAAATTCACAAGCTTTCGGAGATTTTCTCCTTCCTCAGGTAAATGTTTCAAGATCTCCTTGAAGCCTACGCATTTATACATATTGAATAATACATGGTGTTTACAGACTGCCCCTGCAACTGCCCGTTGCCAAGGCAATCACCGTGTTCAGACAGAGAGGTGTCATCTGCAGAACCCCCGAATACACATTCAACAAAAAAACAAACAGGGAAAAAAAACAGAGAAAAAAAAACACAGAGAGAGGCAGAAACATCCGGAAGGCAGAGAGAGCCAGCAAATGACCCATTATATTAAAAACAGATAACATTTGTTCGCTGGTGGGGTAACGTGTAGCGTGACATGAACCCAAGATCCCGGTTGAGGCCGTCCTCATGGGTGCGGAACTTGGCTATCAATTTCTGCTCGACGATTTTGCGTTGTCGTGTGTCTCGAAGGCCGCCTTGGAGTACGCTTACCCGAAGGTATAATACCGTGCTCCTCTTACTCTGATTGGTAGAATACCGCGCTCCTCTTACTCTGATTGGCATAATACCGCGCTCCTCTTACTCTGATTGGTAGAATACCGCGCTCCTCTTACTGTGATTGGTATAATACCGCGCTCCTCTTACTCTGATTGGTAGAATACCGCGCTTCTCTTACTCTGATTGGTAGAATACCGCGCTCCTCTTACTCTGATTGATATCATACCGCGCTCCGCTTCAAGTGTTTGTTATAACACCGCGCTCCTCGACTGAGTTTGTTAAAATACCGCGCTCCTCTTACTGGGTTTGCTACAATTCGGCGCTCCTCTTACTGTGCTTGGTATAATATCGCATTCCTCTTACTGTGCTTGGTATAATATCGCATTCCTCTTACTGTGATTGGGATAATACCGGACTCCTCTTACTGTGTTTAGTGTAATACCGCGCTCCACTTACCGTGTTTGGTGTAATACCGTGCTCTTCTCACTGTGTTTGGCATAATACCGCGATCCTCTTGCTGTGATTGTTATAATATCGCGCTTCTCTTACTGTGATTGGTATAATACCGCGCTCCTCTTTCCGTGATTGTTATAATATCGCGCTCCTCTTACTGTGATTGGTATAATGCCGAACTCCCCTTGCTGTGTTTAGTAAAATACCGCGCTCCTCTTACTGTGTTTGGTGCAATCCTCGAGATTCCTCGCTGCGATTATTGGACAGTCTCCCATTCACTGTTCTCAGCTGAATGAATACTCCGCCCTTATTTCCCGCTGTTTGCTCCACGTGATTCAACTGGAGGTTCCAAAATCAGCAATTTCATGAACGATTCCCTGCCTTCATCAGATTACTGTCTTTGGTCTCCACTGAACCATGTGTCAGTTCACAAATTCTCAGCATGAGTTTGCCAGGGACCGTTAACTCCAGCTCCATGTGGTTCAGGTTGTGGGAGGAGTGATTCAGTTTCCGTCAGCTGCCTCACTTCTCCCCATCTCCCTCACTGCACCAGTATCACTGCCCCCGGATACTGAGGACAGAAATACAAGTGCAACATGTATCAGGATCAATTCTTCATTTTATTATATTGCAGTGGATCTATCTCCAATCATTGCTGTGAAATAACCATTTCGTCCCAGACCAGTCTGACACGGTTCAAAGGATCGATCAGCGAGTCTCACGCTGATTTTCTCCCATCTCCTGCTATTCCACAATACAAATGAGTTCATTTCATTTTTTTCCTGTTTATTATGTGGATATGTAACCACACGATTCTTACTGGACTGCGATGAATCATAAATTAATTTCCTAATTTATTCTCCCACATTCCCTGTTTCAATTCGTGAAAGTATTTGATGCTCACCACAGGTGAAACCCAAAAGCCCAGAGCTGCTCCTGTGTTCAGATCTTCAATATTTTAATGTTGTCAGACTGTTTGAAATATCTGATCATTCTTATAAACGTTATTTGTAATATAACTGGACAGTCGGTCTTTGAAATTAATTAAATTTGAACATTGCGCACACTGGATGTGAAGGTTCTGATTTTACTAATTATTCCACTACTGGTTGAAGTTACTGTAAACGATCAACTTAAAGTCCTGAATAGTTTCTCTCCTGTCCCTGCCTCATGTCCACTGTCACTTTACATAGCAACCGTTCCACATTCCGTACTTACCTCTGGGTGTGGTTGCGATGTGTTTACGACTTCGTCGCTCCTTTTAATTCTGGAAATATTTACCTTGTCTGTTTCACGTCGATATATCTTTGACCCTGTGGTCTGTTTCTCCCATAGAAAGTTGTCGTTTGCCCAAATATCACAGTCCAATTCTGAGCACGCCCATCAAACTAACAAAGAGCTTCCTTCGAATGTTGCTACCATTGATTTCATCAGCGCTGTCGAATGGTCCTGCATGGACTACATGGAATCAGACTACACTGGACATTGACTTGGTTTTCACTATTTAACAAACATATTACTGGAGCAGTGAGAGAACGGATATTTATCATATTTAATTAAGATACAATTGTCAATTGGAAATATACCTGAAAAGAAAAAAAATGCAGAATTATGGGGAAAGTGAAGAGCGGGCTTACAGGATTGCTCAATCAGAGAGCTGGCAGGAGCACGATGGGCCGAAGTGCCTCATTCTGTGCTTCAGGAATCTATGATTCGAAGATTCAGTGTTCCTGAGACGCTATGATTTTATGCTTCAAAAATACTGTAATTCTATGATTCTGTGATTCTCTGATTTTATGATTCTGTTAGTCTGTGATACTGTGATTCATTGATTCTCTGATTCTATAATACTGTGATTCTATGATTATTTATTTCAAACGGGCGCCTTTGTTCTGAGAGTTTACTGTAATTTGCTTGTCTTCCGCTGAATTGCAGTTAACTTAATGACGATCATTGTGCTGTCTCGTGGAAAGTCCGGACTCTCCAAATGTGTCACTCGCTACCTGGTGGCCATGGCAGCGGCGGATCGACTGGTCGTTATCACTGATCTGATATTGAGGCAGATCCCCATTACTTATCGTTCACAGTTCACTTTTCTACACCACATTCCCGTTTGTAATATTCACGCCGTCCTGCTTTCTGCAGCCACAGACTGTTCTGTCTGGTTCACCGTCATTTTCACCTTCGATCGATTTGTGGCCATTTGTTGTCAGAAGCTGAAAACTAAATATTGCACCGAGAAAACGGCGGCTGTGGTTTTAGGAACAGTGACTGTCCTGTTCTGTTTAAAGAATATTTTTTGGTACTTTTTCTATACCGGTGAATATATGTTATCCAATTACCCCTGGTTCTGTGGTATGACAAACGGTGCTCTGTTCTATCAGATATGGACAGGCATTGAATTCCTTTATTATCTTCTAACTCCGGGGGTCCCATTTGTCCTGATTCTGTTGCTCAATGCTTTAACTGTCAGACACATTTTAGTGGCCAGCAGAGCCCGCAGGAGACTCCGGGGTCACAGCAACAGGGAGAGTCCCAGTGACCCAGAGATGGAGAACCGCAGGAAATCCATCATTTTACTGTTTGTTATCTCGGGGAATTTTATCCTGTTATGGGCGCTGTTTCTGGTGTTTGTAGTTTCTCAGCGAATGTGGTTGATGGGGTATTGCTCTGTAAATCTCCCTACATTCGTACAAGAAATAGGATTCATGCTTCAGCTTCTGAGCTGTTGTACAAACACCTGTATTTATGCATGAACACAGACTAAATTCAGAGAGCAATTGAAGAATGTGGTGAAATATCCATTTATTCTAATTGTCAGGTTAATTAAATAATTTACAGAATGGAAGACTTCCTGACATTAGATTCTTACTTGGACGCTTTGCGATTCATCCTCTCCCCTGAACATCTATTCTCCCAAAATGACGCACTGTCGTTCCTGTATATACAACCCACAAGATGTCCACTTTCATCTTCCCAGGTAACTATGCGTGGACAATAAAGGAGCCTTTTCATCTTCATCCATATTCTGCAGAATTTTTCTTTCAAATGTGGTCTGGGATTATCATAGAATCAACAAATGTGTACAGTGCATAAGCATGCCATTCGGCCCATCCAGCCCCTGCCGGCTCTTTATAACAGTTCGTCGCATTTCCCCACACTTTCCCTGTAGCCCTTCAAATGTTTTCCCATTAATTATTTACCAAATTCCACTTTGAAAGCCATGGTTGAATCTGCTTCCACCACCCTTTCAGGCAACGTATTCCAGTTCATATTACTCGCTGGGTAAAGAAGTTTTCCCTCATGTCGTCGGTGGTTCTTTGGCCGATCACCTTAAATCTGTGTCCGCTGATTCTCAACTCGTCCACCAATGAGAACAGTTTCTCTTCATTTACTTTATCTATAACCTTCCTGATTTTGAATGCTTGTGTCAAATCTCCTCTTAGCCTTCTCTGCTCGAAGGAGAACAACCCCAGCTTCTCCAGTCTATCCGCATACCTGGAGTCCCTCATCCCTGGAACCATTCTATTAAATCTTTTCTGCACCCTCTCCAAAGCCTTCACATCCTCCCTAAAGTACGGTGCTCATAATTGGACACAATTCTAAAGTTGTGGCCGAACCAGTGTTTTATTAAAGTTCAACATAACTCACTTGCTATTGTACTCTATGCCTCTATTTATAAAGCCCAAGGTCCAGTATGATTTTTTAAACACTTTCATAACCTGTCCTGCTACCTTCCAAGATTTGTGTACATGTACCCCCAGGTCTCTCTGTTCCTGCACCCACTTTAGAATGGTAACATTTAGTTTATATTGCCTCTCCTGATTCTTCCTGCCAAAATGTAATCACCTCGCATATCGCTGTGTTCAATTTCAGATGCCATGTGTCGGCCATTGCACCAGCCTGTCTATATCTTCCTGAATTCTATTACTATCCTCCTCACTGTTAATTACATAAGAACATAAGAACATAAGAAATAGGAGCAGGAGTAGGCCAATCGGCCCCTCGATCCTGCTCCGCCATTCAATAAGATCATGGCTGATCTGATCCTAACCTCAAATCTAAATTCATGTCCAATTTCCTGCCCGCTCCCCGTAACCCCTAATTCCCTTTACTTCTCGGAAACTGTCTATTTCTATTTTAAATTTATTTAATGATGTAGCTTCCACAGCTTCCTGGGGCAGCAAATTCCACAGACCTACTACCCTCTGAGTGAAGAAGTTTCTCCTCATCTCAGTTTTGAAAGATCAGCCCCTTATTCTAAGATTATGCCCTCGAGTTCTAGTTTCACCCATCCTTGCGAACATCCTTACCGCATCCACCCGATCAAGCCCCTTCACAATCTTATATGTTTCAATAAGATCGCCTCTCATTCTTCTGAACTCCAATGAGTGGAGTCCCAATCTACTCAACCTTTCCTCATATGTCCGCCCCCTCATCCCCGGGATTAACCGAGTTAACCTTCTTTGTACTGCCTCGAGAGCAAGTATGTCTTTTCTTAAGTATGGAGACCAAAACTGTATGCAGTATTCCAGGTGCGGTCTCACCAATACCTTATATAACTGCAGCAATACCTCCCTGTTTTTATATTCTATCCCCCTAGCAATAAAAGCCATCATTCCGTTGGCCTTCTTGATCACCTGCTGCACCTGCAAACTAACGTTTTGATGTTCTTGCACTGGGACCCCCAAATCCCTTTGTATTGCAGTACTTTCCAGTTTCTCGCCATTAAGATAATAACTTGCTCTCCGATTTTTCCTGCCAAAGTGCATAACCTCACATTTTCCAATATTGTATTGCATCTGCCAAATCTCCGCCCACTCACCCAGCCTGTCTATATCCCCTTGTCGGTTTTTCATGTCCTCCTCACTCTCTACTTTCCCTCCCATCTTTGTATCATCTGCAAACTTTGATATGTTACACTCGGTCCCCTCCTCCAAATCGTTAATATAGATTGTAAAGAGTTGGGGACCCAGCACCGACCCCTGCGGAACACCACTGGCTACAGGTTGCCAGTCCGAGAATGTACCATCTATCCCACCTCTCTGCGTCCTGTTCGATAACCAATCCTCCACCCATACCAGAATATTACCCCCAATCCAGTGATTCTTTATCTTGAGCAATAATCTTTTATGTGGCACCTTGTCAAATGCCTTCTGGAAGTCTAAATACACTACGTCCACTGGTCCCCCTTTATCCACCCTGTACGTTATATCTTCAAAGAACTCAAGCAAATTTGTCAGACATGACTTCCCCTTCGTAAAGCCATGCTGACTTTGTCCTATTTAATTATGTTTATCCAAATGTTCCGCTACTGTCTCCTTAATAATAGACTCCAAAATTTTACCCACCACAGATGTTAGGCTAACTGGTCTATAATTTCCAGCCTTCTGCCTACTACCCTTTTTAAATAAGGGTGTTACATTAGCAGTTTTCCAATCTTCCGAGACCTTTGCCGAGTCCAGAGAATTTTGGAAAATTATTACCAAAGCATCCACAATCCCTACTGCCACTTCCCTCAAGACCCTTGGACGTAAGCCATCAGGTCCAGGGGATTTATTCGCCTTGAGTCCCATTAATTTACTGAGTACCAATTCCTTAGTGATTTTAATCGTATTTAGCTCCTTCCCCCTAGAGCCCCCTGTTTGTCCAGTGTTGGGATATTCTTAGTGTCCTCTACCGTAAAGACTGAAACAAAATATTTGTTCACCATTTTTGCCATCTCCATGTTTCCCACCATTAATTTCCCGGTCTCATCCTCTGAAGGACCTACGTTTGCCTTAGCCACCCTTTTTCTTTTGAAATACACTTCCAAGTTTGTGTCTTCTGCAATTTGAAATTATGCCTGCACACCAAAGTTCAAATCATTAATTTATGTCAACAAATCAGTGGTCCTAGTACTAATCCCTGGGGAATATTTCCATATACCTTCCTCCAGTCCGAAAAACAACCGTTCACCACAACTCTCCGTTGCCTGTCACTGAGCCAAGTTAGTATCCATGCTGCCTCTGCTATTTTATTCCGTGGGCTTCAATTTTGCAATTTTCAAAAGTTGACCAAAGTTTCTCATGAGTTCAGGAGAGACACTAACAGAGAGCAAATGTGAGATGGAGCTCACAGTCCTTGTGATACTCGGATGAAGACGTAATTTCCGTCTGTTCTCTGTCATGCGTTTCATATCATTAATGAGTGTGGTTCACAGGGTAGAAAACTCACGAGTTTCAGTAACAAAGGCACTGTCATCAGCAGAAAGTAATTTCCATAATCTGGTCTCGGGGAGTTTATGTACAGATTAAAAAGGATAGATGCTGGGACTGATCCCTGAGGGAAACCAGTGATTTTGTATCTCCGTGGCATGGTGCAGTCGGCCATGTGTCCTCTGAAACTTCGGCAAGGGGCCGAATTGGTTGGTCTAAACACGGAGACAGATTGAGTGCTGTGTGGTTGAAACATGTGAGGAAACCGGAATAGATGCAGGACAGAGGGGAGAAGAGAGAATGAGGAACCGAGCCAAACTAGATAATAACAAGCAATCACTGAACTGAGCTGGAAAACCTGGAAAGTAGAGGAAGGGACACGAATATCTTAATGTCCTGGGGCTGAGATGATGGTGTTTGTTTGTGTCTATCTTTAAACTCGCTGTCTCACTATTCAAGTATTTAAAGTGTATTATAGGATGGTGTGAGTGTGACGAGGGTCTGAGACGACGTGTAGCCGAGTGGGAGCAGCGCCCTTTGCGGGGTGAGCATTGCACTCTTTATTTTCTCTCTCCCCTCTTTCGTTCTTTCTTTCTTACTTTCTCCACTTTCTCTTCTCTTCTTCATTTCACTGTCTTTTCATATATCTTTCCTATTTCTTGACCTTACTTTCTGTCTCCAGCTCCGTTCTCAGTATTCTGTTTTATTGCCTTCCATTCCTCCCCATCCTATTTCCATCGCCTTGCCACTCTCTTTTCATCTATCTCTCTCTTTACACTTTTTCGCTCTTTTCTTTATGTCCTCAACTCTCCCACTTTTCTCTCTTTAATTTTCTCTCTTTGCACTCTGTCTCTCTCTCTGACTCTGTTTTTCTCTCTCTGTCTCTCTCTGTCTCTCTATCTCTGTCTCTATATATCTCTATCTCTGTCTCTCTGTATCTTTCTCTCTGCCTGTCTATCTATCTATCTATCTATCTATCTATCTATCTATCTATCTATCTATCTATCTATCTATCTATCTATCTATCTATCTATCTATCTATCTATCTATGTCTCTCTCAATCGATCTCTATCTCTGTTTCTCTCCGTGTCTCTCACTCCCTGTGTCCCTCTCTCTCGCTGTATGTCTGTATTTCTCTGTATCTTTCTCTTTCTCTCTCTCCCGTTCTCTCTCTCTGCATCTCTCTCTCTCTCTGACTCTGTTTTCTATGTCTCTCTCTCTATCTCTGTCTCTCTCTCTCTGTCTCACTCTGTCTCTGTCTCTGTCTCTGTGCCTCTCTCACACTCTCTCTCTATCTGTTTCCGACTCTCTATCTGACTCTCTGCATTTTCCTCTGTGTCTCACCGTGCCTCTCTCTGCATTTCTGCCTCTGGCTCTCTCTCTCTCTCTGTGCCTCTCTCTCTGTGCCTCTTTCTCTGTACCTCTCACTCTGTCTCTCTGTCTCTTTCTCCATCTGTGTGTCTCTCTCTCTCACACTCTCTGACTCTCTCTCTATCTCTCTCCCTGTCTCTGTGCGTGTGCCTCTCTGTGGGTCTCTGTGCCGATGTGTTTCTCTCTCTCTCATTCTCTGTGTCCAGCTCTCACTCCCTCTTTTTCTCTGTATATTTCTCTCTCCCCGTATGTATCTCCCTCGCGCTCTGTCCCTCTCAATCTGTGCCTATCTTTCTCTCTGACACTGTCTCTCACTGTCTGCCTCCTTTTCTGTCTGTCTGTCTCTCTCTCTGCTTCTCTCTCTGTCTCCCTATCTCCCTTTCTTTGTTTCTCTCTCTGTTTCTCTCTGCGCTCCTTCCCCTTTCTCTCTCTCTCTCTTACTTTCTCCGTGTGATTTTCTATCCGCCTTCCTCTCTCTGTTTCCGTCTCTCTTTCACGTGTCACTCTCTGTTTTTCTCACATTCTCTCTGTCTCTGTCTCTCTCTCTGCTTCTCTCTCTCATTGTATCTGTGTCTCTGTCTCTTTCTCTCTCTCTCTCTCGCTCACTGTCTCTGTGTGATTCACTAACCGCCTCTCTCTCTCTTTCTCTCACTGTTCCTGTGTCTATCACTCTCTCTCTTTCTCTGTTTCTCTCTCTTTCTCTGTGTCTATCTATCTCTGTCTCTCTCTCTCACTGTCCCTGTGTGATTCTCTATCCGCCTTTCTCTCTCTTTCTCTCTCTGTCTCTCTCTCTCTCACTGTCTGTGTGATTCTCTATCCGCCTTTCTCTCTCTGTCTCTCTCTCTCATTCTCTCTGTGTCATTCTCCATCCGCTTTTCTCTCTGTGTCTCTCTCTCACTGCCTCTGTGTGATTCTCTAACCGCCATTCTCTCTGTGTCTCTCTCTCTCACTGTCTCTGTGTGATTCTCTATTCGCCTCTCTCTCTCACTGTCTCAGTGTGATTCTCTATCCACCTTTCTCTCTGTCTTTCTCTCTCTCTCACTGTATCTGCGTGATTCTATATCCGCCTTTCTCTCCCTGTCTGTCTCTCTCTCTCACACTGTATCTGTGTGATTCTATATCCGCCTTTCTCACTCTCTGTCTCTCTCTCTCACTACCTCTGTGTGATTCTCTATCTGCCTTTCTCTCTCTGCCTCTGTGTCTCTCTTTCTCCGCGTCACTCTCTGTTTTTCTCACACGCTCTCTCTGACCCATAATCTGTCTCGCTCTCTGCTTCTCTCTCCATATCCCTCTATCTCTCTCTGTCTCCGTCTCTCTCTATGTCTGTGTGTGTGTATGTCTGTGTGTCCCCCTGTCTGTCTGTCTGTCTCTCTCTCTCTCTCTCTTTCTCCCTCTCTCTGTCTCTCTCAGTGTATTTTTGCCTTGTCTCCCTAGCTCTCTCTCTCTTTGCCTTTCTTTCTCTCCCTATCTTTCTCTCTCTATGACTCTCTGCCAGTCTCTCCATCTCTCTCTCTCTCTGTCTCTCTTTCTAGTTCTCTCTCACTTTCTCTTCCTCCTTCAACCAGGGAACAGGTTATTCTAGATTGAGTATTAGCAATGAAAAGGCGTTGATTAATAATCTTGTTGTGCAGGTTCCTTTAGGGAAGAGTGACCATAACATGATAGAAGTCTTCATTAAGATGGAAAGTGAAGTAGTGCAATCCGAAACAAGGCTCTTAAATCTAAACAAAGGAAACTACGAAGGTGTGAGGAGTGAGTTGGCTATGATGGATTGGGAAGATTCATTAAAAGACATGACGGTGGATAGGCAATGGCTGACATTTAAGGAATGAATGCATGAATTGCAACAATTATACATTCCTTTCTGGCGCAAAAACACAAAATGAAATGTAGGCCAACCATGGCTAACAAAAGAAATTAAGGTTAGCATTAGATCCAAAGAGGAGTCATATAAAGTTGCCAGAAAAAGTAGCAAGCCTGAGAATCGGGAGCAGTTTAGAATTCAGCAAAAAAGGACCAAGAGATTGATTAAGAGGGGAAAATAGAGTATGAGAGTAAACTTGCAAGGAACATAAAAGTGGACTGTAAAAGCTTCTACGTGTATGTAAAAAGAAAAAGATTAGTGAAGACAAATGTAGGTCCCTTACAGTCAGAAATGGGAGAATTTATAATGGAGGACAGGGAAATGGCACAGCAATTAAATAAATACTTTGGTTCTGTCTTCGTGGAAGACGACACAAATAACTTTCCAGAAATGCCAGGGAACCAAGTGAATAGCGAGAGGGAGGAAATAAAGGAAATTGGTATTAGTAAAAAAAAGTGCTGCAGAAATTAATTGGACTGAAAGTCAATAAATCTCCAGGGTCTGATAATCTGAATCCCGAGTACTAAAAGAGGTAGCCATGGAAAAAGCGGATGCATTGGAATGATAGAATCATGGAAAACAGGGGCAAGAGTAGTCCATTCGGCCCTTCGGGCCTGCTCCGCCATTCAAAATGATCATAGCTGATCGTCTAACTCAGTAACGTGTTCCCGCTTTTTCCCCTTATCCCCTGATCCCTTTAGCATTAAGAAATATATCTATCTCCTTCTTGAATATATTTAATGACTTGGCGTCCACTGCCTTCTGTGGTAGAGAATTCCACAGATTCACCACCCTCTGAGTGAAGAAATTTCTCCTCATCTCGGTTCTAAATGTCATCTCCCAAAATTCTATAGATTATGGAACAGTTCCTGCAGATTGGAGGGTGCAAAATGCAATCCCACAATTTAAAAAAGGAGGGAGAGAAAAAACAGGGAACTACAAACCGGTTAGCCTAACATAAGTACTATGGAACATGTTAGAGTCTATTCTAAAGGATGTGGTAACAGGACGTTTAGAAAATATCAACGGGATTAGACAAAGTCAACATGGATTTATGAAAGGGAAGTCATGTTTGACAAAGCTACTCGAGTTTTTTGAGGATTTAACTGGTAGAATAGATAAGGGAGAATCAGTGGATGTTGTTTATTTGAATTTGCAGAAGGCCTTTGATGAATTCCCACATAAGAGGTTAGTGTGCAAAATTAAAGCACATGGGATTGGTGGTAATATATTGGCATGGATTGAAAATTGGTTAACAGACAGGAAACAGAGAGTAGGATCAAATGAGTCTTTTCAGCGTAGCAGGCAGTGACTCGTGGGGTTCCACAGGGATCAGTGCTTGGGCCCCAGCTATTCACAAGATATGACAATGATTTGAATGAGGGAACGAAATGTAATATTTCCAAGTTTGCTGACGACACAAAACTAGGTGGGATCGTGAGTTGTGAGGAGGATGCAAAGAGGCTTCAAGGCGATTTACATTAGTTGAATGAGTGGGCAAAAACATGGCAGATACAGTATAATGTGGATAAATGTGAAGTTATCCACTTCGGAAGGAAAAACAGAAAGGCAGAGTATTATTTAAATGGTGATAGATTCGGAAATGTTGAGAAACAATGAGATCTGGGTGTCCTTTTCCACCAGTCACTGAAAGCAAACATGCACGTGCACAAGCACTTCGGAAGGCAAATGGTAATGTTGGCCTTCATTGCAAGAGGATTTGAGTAAAGGAGCACGGATGTCTTACTGCAGTTTTACAGGGCCTTGGTGAGACCACACCTGGAGTATTTTGTGCAGTTTTGGTCTCCTTACCTAAGAAAGGATATACTTGCCAGAGAGGGAGTGCAGCGAAGGTTCACCAGACTGATCCCTGGGATGGCAGGACTGTCATCTGTGGAGGGATTGGGTCGACTCGACCTCTAGTCACTCGAGTTTTGAAGGATGAGAGGGGATCTCATTGAAACACAAAATTCTGACAGGGCTTGACAGACTGGATTCAGGGAGGATGTTTCGCCTGGCTGGGCCGTCCAGAACAAGGGGTCACAGTGTCACGATACGGCGTAGGAGATTTCGCACTGAAATGAGGAGAAATTTCTTCGTTCAGAGAGTGGTGAACCGATGGAATTCTTTACCACAGAAGGCTTTGAAGGCCAAGTTACTGAATATATTTAAGAAGGAGCGAGATAGATTTGTAGACACAAAGGGCAACAAGGGGCATGGGGAGAGAGCGGAAATATGGTATTGAGATAAAGGATCAGCCATGATCATATTGAATGGCGGAGCAGGCTCGAAGGGCTGAATGGTCTACTTCTGCTCATATTTTCTATTTTCTATGTTTCCTTCTTTGTGCCTCTCTTTTGTGCCTATCCCTCTTTCTATCTCTCTCTCTTTGACTCTCGCTGCCTCTGTCTGTCTCTCTCTTTGTCTCTCCATCTCTGTATCTCTTTCTCTGACCCTCCCTCTGTCTCTCTCTCTCTATGTCTCCATCTCTCTGTTTATGACTCTCTCTGTCGATCTCTCTGCGTTTCATTTTTTCCTGCCGATCACTCTCTCCTTGTCTATCTCTCGGTCCCTTGCTCTGCGTCTCTTTGTCCCTCTCTCCTTCTCTCTGTCTCTCTTTCTTTCTCTCAGTCTCTCTGTCAATGTCTGCCTTTCCCTGACTGTCTCCTTCTGTCTCTCTCTCTCTTTCTCTCCCTCCCTCCCCCCGTTTCTCGCCCTCTCAGTGCCTCACTCTTTTTCTTTGTGTGTCTCTCTCCCTGTTTCTCTCGCCTTGTGTGTATCTCTCAATGTCTGACTGCCTCTCTATTTTTCTCTCTAATATCTGACTGTCTCTCTATTTCTCTCTCTCTCTTGAACTGTGTCTCTCTCCCTCTCTCTGTCTCCCTCTTTCCTTCTCTCTATCTGAATCTCTGTCTCTCTCTCTGCCTCTTTCTGTCTCTGTGCCTCTCTCTTTCTCTTTCTCTCTCTCGCTCTCTCTATCTCCGTCCCTCTGCCTCTCTCTCGCTCACTGTGCCTCTTTCTCTCTCACCGTCTCTCTCTCTTTCTCTATCTCCCTCTCTCTCACTGCGCCTCTCTCTATCTCTGTCTGTCTCTCTCCCCCTCTTTTCCCTGCCTCTATACCTCTGCGTCATTCTCTCTCTGTGTCTCTCTCTGTCTCTCTCTCTACCTCTCTCTGTATCTGTGTGCCGTATTTCTGCGACTCTATGTGTGTCTCTCTCTGTTCCCGCTCTCTCTGTCGCTGTGCGTGTCTTCCTTTCTGTGTATCTCTCTCTTTGCGTCTCTCTCTGTGTCTCTCCCTCTCATTGTTTCCATCTCTCTATCTCAAACTCTCTTCCCCATCGATCTCTCCCTCTATCCCTGACTTTCTCTCTTTACATCTCTCTCTGTGTTTCTCTCCATCTGTATTTGTGTCTATCAATGTGTCTGTCTTTCTCTGCCTTTCTCTCCCTGTCTCTCCACCTCTCTTTCTCTGTCTCTCTCTGTTTCTCTCTGTGTTTCTCTCTCTTTCTCTGTGTCTATCTCTCTGTCTCTCTGTCTCTCTCTCTCATTGTCTCTGTGTGATTCTCTCTCCGCCTTTCTGTTTCTGTCTCTATTTCCTTTTCTTTCTCCGTGTCACTCTCTATACTTCTCGCACTCTCTCTCTGTCTTTCGCCGTGTCTCTCTGTCTCTCTCTCTGTCTCTCACTCTGTCTCTCTCTCTGCCTCTCTCTCTGTCCCACTCCCTCTTTGTCTCTCTCTCCGCCTCTCTGTCTCCTTCTCTCTCTCTGTTTCCCTCGATGTGTCTGTGTATGTGTGTCTCTGTCTGTCCCCGTTTTTCTAAGTGTTTGTGTGTGCCTCTCTATCTCAACTCTCTCTCTCTGCCTCTCTCCATGTCTCTCTGTCTCTTTTCCCTCGCTCTCTCTCTCTCTCTCTGCCGTTCTGTCACTCGCTATCTTTTACTCTCTATGACTCTCTGTCACTCTCTCTTTCTCCCTCTCTCTCTCTCTCTTTCTATATCTCTCTCACTCTCTCTTTCTCATTCTCTGTGCCTCTTTCTCTGTTCCTATCTCTCTTTCTCTGTCTCTGTCTCTCTCTGGCTCTGTCTGTCTCTATTTTTATCTCCACCCCTGTGTTTCTTTCTCTGTCCCTCCCTCCGTCTCTGGCTATGAGTCTCCCTCTCTCTGTCTCTCTCTGTCTCTCTCTGCGTGTCACTCTCTCTGTCTCTCTCTCTACGTGTCTTTCACTCTGTCCCTCTCTGTGCGGCTCTTTCTCTGTGTCTCCCTCCCTTTCACTTTGGATGTGTTTGTATGTCTCTCTCTCTGTTTCTCTCGCTCTATGTGTTTGTGTTTCTCTCTGTCCGTTCCACTCTCTGTTTCTCTCTCTCTCCTGCTCTGTGTCTCTCTCCCTCTCTATGTCTCCCGATTTCCTTCTCCATCTGATTCTCTCGCTCTCTCTCTCTCTCTATCTCTCTCTGTGTCTCTCTCAGTCTCTGTGACTCTTTCTCATTCTCGCTCTCTCTCTCTTGCTCTCTCTATCTCCGTCCCTCTGCCTCTGTCTCGCTCACTGTGCCTCTTTCTTTCTCACCATCTCTCTCTCTGTCTCTGTCTGGCTCCATATCTCTCTGTCTCTCTCTGTCTGTCTCTCTCTCTCCCCCGCCTGTCTCTATCCCCCTTGGCCTCATTCTCTCTCTCTCTCTGTCTCTCTCTGTCTAGAATAGCAGATTGGTTACAGCTCCGCAATTTTATTCCCTTCTATTATTCCCAATTCCTTTTTGAAAGCCACGATTGAATCTGCTTCCATCACCCTTTCAGGCAGCGCATTCAAATCATAAATACTTGCTGCATAAAAAAGTTTTCCCTCATGTCCCCTTTGGTTCTTTTGCCAATCACCTTAAATCTATGCACTCTTGGTCTCGACCGCCGTTTTCGTGTTGCAATATTTAGTTTCCAGCTTCTGGCAACAAATGGTCACAAATCGATCAAAGGTGAAAGTGACGGTGAACATGAAAGAACAGTCCGTGACTGCATAAAGCAGGAAGGCGTGGATATTACACACGGGGATCGACCGCAGGGAATCAAACTGTTCCCAATAAAAAAATAGGAATCTGTCTCAATATCAGATCGGTGATAACGACCAGTAGATCCACCGCTGCCATGGACACCAGGCAGCGAGTGACACATTTGGAGAGTCCGCACTTCCCTGAGACAGGATCACAATCGTCACGAAGTTAACTGTAAGGAGGGGAAATAAACAGGGAAATTATACGTCAGGCTAGGAGCAAAAGCAGTGGTTTGAAGGAGTTCGGGGTGAAATCTCCAACTCATTAACGACAACCAATAATAGAATCTAATTCTATTACCTGTGGAGATGAATACAGGGTTTATTATACAAATAATCGGTAATATTGTGGGGTCAATGAATGAATGGGAATTAATGCAGCACGAACATTAACCGGTGTAGAATTAATGGGAGATTAAATGATGGCTCTACCTATAGCCCCTCAGATAAAAGCACTGTCCGAGGAAATACGGACACAAAGACCAGAACCTCTCAGGAACACTTAGTGTTCCGGGATCAGTCAGCATTTGGAGCGGTACGATTTGCTTCTGTTCCCCGGTGTTAGGGTGTGGGAAATCCCGATTGGGTTCCTGTTTCTGGTTAGAATATTAATGTGGTTGCATTTTATTGAGAACTGAAATGAACGGAACAGAAAACATGCATTAATTACAAGTAATTGTATTTAAAAATGCACTCATGTAAATATGCAAATTGTAAGATAATAAATACAAGTTCATTGCAGTTATAAAGATAGCTAGACTGTAAGAAATGATTTGAAGATTGGGTTTTCCACATTTTTGTTGAAATACTCAAATTGTAGCAAATTGGAAGGAAGGTTTTCCAAATAATATTACAAATAACATCAATAAGAATGGGCTGGGACTTAAATTCATTTCAAACCATTGACCATGTATTTATCAGCATCCAAATCTGACGATTTATCGAAAGGGCAAAGTGGCCAGTGATTTTTCCCTTGTTGTTTTCCAACTCGTGCAGAGAATATGAGAGGAGAAAATATCAAAGGATGTTCATATCCTCAGTACATCACTTCCAATCAGGTGGGGACGTTTATCCTAAAGTACAATAGGAGACAATAGAGAGTCACTCTGGGTCTCACTGAGAGATCTGATCAACTGTACCAGACGGGCATGGGATTCAACTGTCATTTCAAAACAAAGATTAAAAATAATTACATTGTAATCTAACAGAATAAACATTTTGTGAGATTGTGAATTATACTTGTAATCCTATTGCAACAAGTAGAAGCAGCGACACTAATCCAGAAATGGAGATTGTGGAAAAGGAGACTCTGGCTGGAGCTCAATTTAAAGATGTGTACGTGATCTGTCAGGATTTGATCGGGTGTCTCTGTGTCAGAAAACTACACTCAGCAGAAGGTGAAACGTCTCTTAAACCGTAAACACACTCGTCTGATCTGTTATAAATGTTCAGTGTTGATCGCATCCATAAAGAGTTCATCCAATATAATTGCTTGAGTTGAATGAAGTACATGTGAATCTTGGTAACACCACATCATATAGAGAATCAATAGATGGCTGTAGATACTTAAAGGGGACACCGATAGCAGCACGGATGGGACAGGGAATGACAAGAACAGTAAAGCAGTTAACCATGCTTTAAATAATTAATAGATGGACATTCAGACTTACCAGGGACAACAACAGCAACGAACAGGGTGTAGTAAATCTTTTGTATATCCTGAAATGTTCTTAGTATCCGAAACTGTATGAGAAAACTTTCAAAATTGATCTTCCAAAACACGATTTCTCTTCTGTGAGAGTCGAAGACAGTCTTTTTTCTCGAGGCAACGCGCTCTTGGTAAGAGGTGACATAGCAAAGGGAGCTCCCTATTTAGAACAGAGAGACATCCCCGAGTGATATAATTAGGTGTTACTGTAACTGACATTAATTACAGAAATTGTACAAACAGTCTGTTTGAAACATTTTCACTCAAACACATTTCCACAACAGAATCTATTTCAACTAATTGTACACATTTTTAAATTGAAGCTGAGCGAATCCAAAATATTTAACCTGCCCCTAAAATACCGAGCAAAGAATAGAGAGAACGGAAAAATGATGAAAAAGTGACAGAATAAGGGAGGAATGAAAGAAGAGAAAAGTTGGATGGCCCCAAATGTTCTCTGTTTTATTCCATCCCAGGCCATCGGGGCACAAATTTCACGATAAATACATTTTCCTAAATGGCAGAATCTTACCAGACACCGATCCTGGTGATGGGACGATGGAACCCGCCTAAACTACACTTTTTCCGCCTCAATCCAGGGATTTAATTCACGGCGCATTTTCTATTGGCTGAAACTACAACAAGAACAACAACTACTTATTTCTAAGCAGTGACCTTACCCAGTCAAACACGTTATGGTGCTTTACAAAGGGGAGGAGAGAATAAATGGAGAAAAGGGTTGATAACATGTTTCAAAGGAAAACGCTTAAAATATAAACAAATGAGATAACAGCCCTGTAAAAATCTAAACACTCCATGAAACGCTCTGGAAAGTTCGCAGTCCCGCAGAAACACAGTGTAAACTTTAACAGTCTCATAGAAACACCCTATAACATTTGATAGACTCATCGAACTATCATATAGACATGAACACACCCAAAGAAATAATCTGTGTACATACTTGCAGACCTCACACAACTATCGTATGGACAAGGACACATTCAGAGAAACACCCTGTGAATATTTATAGACTCACACAACTGTAATTGAAGTGTGAAGTGATGCATTTAAGAAAAAAGAGTGAGGAGAGGCAATATAAATTCAATTGTTCAATTTTAAATTGGGTGATTGAATCGAGAGACCTGGGGTTTACATACACAAATACTTGAGTACTTTGCATCTGTCTTTAACAAGGACGAAGATGCTGCCAGAGTCTCAGGAAAGGAAGAAAAAGTTGAGATAATGGAAAGGCTAAAAATTGATAAAGAGGAGGCACTTGAAATGCTGTCTGCACTTCAAGTAAATAAGTCACCCAGTCCGGATGGGATGCATCCTAGGTTGCAAAGGGAGGTAAGGGTGGAAATTGCGGAAATACTGGCCATAATTCTCCAAACATCCGTAATACGCAAGTGGTGCCACTGGACTGGAGAATTGCAAATGTTACATCCTTGTTCAAAAAAGAGTGTAAGGATAAACCCAGCAACTACAGGCCAGTCAGTTTAACCTTGGTGGTGGGGAAACATTAAGAAATTATAATCCGGCACAGAATTAACAGTCACTTGGACGAGTATGGACTGATTAGGGAAAGCCAGCACGAATTTCTTAAAGGCAAGTCCTGCTTAACTCAGCTGAAAGTGTTTTTTGATGAGGTAAGATATAGTGTAGATGAGGGAAAGGTCGTTGATGGGTGTATATGGATTTTCAGAACGCGTTTGATAAAGTGCCACATGGTAGGCTTATCAGCAAGATTGCGGCCCATGAAATAAAGGGGGCAGTAGCAACATGGGAACAAAATTGGCTAAGGGACAGGAAGCAGACACAATGTCCTTTCCTTGTACAATTTGTACAGGGCACAATTTCAACATTTTCAGATGACACAAATATTGGAAGGGTAGTAAACAGTGAGGAGAATAGTGCTAGACTTCAAGAGGATATAGACAGGCTGGTGGCATGGGCAGAAACATGGCAGATGGAATTTAACGCAGAAAAATGCTCAGTGACACATTTCGGTCGGAAGGACGAGGAAAGGAAATATAAACTAAAGGGTACAATTCTAAAAGGGGTCCAGGAAGAGAGAGATCTGGGAGTATTTGTGCACAAATCGATGAAGGTGGCAGGACAGGTAGAGAAACATAGAAACATCGAAAATAGGAGCAGGGGTAGGCCATTCCGCCCTTCGACCCTGCTCCACCATTCAATATGATCATGGCTGATCCTTTATCTCAATACAATATTCCCGCTCTCTCCCCATACAACATGATGCCTTTTGTGTCTCGAAATCTATCTATCTCCTTCTTAAATATATTCAGTGACTTGGCCTTCACAGCCTCCTGTGGTCGAGAATTCCATAGGTTCACCACCCTCTGAGTGAAGAAATTTCACCTCATCTCAGTCCTAAATGTCCTACTCCGTATCCTGAGACTGTGACCCCTCGTTCTGGACCCCCCAGCCAGGGGCAACACCCTCCCTGCATCCAGTCTGTCTAGTCCTGTCAGAATGTTATATGTTTCAGTGAGATCCCCTCTCATTCTTCTCAACTCTAGTGAATACAGGCCGAGTCGACCCAATCTCTCCTCATACAACAGTCCTGTCATCCCAGGAATCAGTCTGTTGAACCTTCAATGCAATCCCTCTTTCCCTGTATGGCAATTATATCCTTTCTTAGGTAAGGAGATCAAAACTGCACACAATACTCCAGGTGTGGTCTCACAAAGGCCCTGTATAACTGTAGTAAGACATCCTTGCTCCTGTACTCAAATCCTCTTGCATTGAAGGCCAAATTACCATTTGCCTTCCTAACTGCTTGCTGCATCTGCATGTTTGCTTTCAGTGACTGGTGTATAAGCACACCCAGGTCCCTTTGTACATCAACATTTGCCAATCCATCGCCATTTAAATAATACTCTGCCATTCTGTTTTTCCTTCCAAAGTGGATAACTTCGCATTTATCCACATTATACTGCATCTGCCATGTATTTGCCCACTCACTCAATCGCCTTGAAGCCTGTTTGCATCCTTCTCACAACTCACGACCCCACCTAGTTTTGTGTCGTCAACAAACTTGGAAATATTACATTTGGTTCCCTCATCCAAATCATTGATATATGTTGTGAACAGCTAGCCCAAGCAGCGATTCCTGCGGTACCCCGCTCGTCACTGCCTGCCACCCCGAAAAAGAACAATTTATTTCAACTCTCTGTTTCCTGTCTGTTAACCAATGTTCACTCCATGCCAATATATTACCACCAATCCCATGTCCTGTAATTTTGCACTCTAACCTGTAATGTGGGACTTTATCGAAGCTCTTCTGAAAATCCAAATAAATCACATCCACTGGTTCTCCCTTATCTATTCTATCAGTTACATCCTCAAAAAACTACAGTAGTTTTGTCAAACATGATTCCGCTTTTATAAATCCACGTTGATTTGCCTAATCCCGTTGATATTGTATACATGTCCTGTTATCACATCCTTTATAATAGACTCGAACATTTTCCCGACTACTGATGTTAGGCTAACCGGTCTGTAGTTCCCTGTTTTCTCTCTCCCTCCTTTTTTCAAAAGTGCGTTTACGTTAGCCTCCCTCCAATCTGCAGGAACTGTTCCATAATCGATAGAATTTTGGAAGATGACAGCCAATGCATCCATTATTTCCATGGCTACCTCTTTTAGTTCTCTGGGATGCAGATTATCAGGCCCTGGGGATTTATTGGCCTCCAGTCCCATTAATTTATCCTGCACTATTTTTTACCAATAATATTTTCCTTTAATTCCTCCCTCTCACTAGTGCCTTGGTTCCCTCGCATTCCTGGGAAGTTATGTGTGTTCTCTTCCGTGAAGGCAGAACCAAAGTATTTGTTTAATTGCTCTGCCATTTCATTGGTCCCCATTATAAATTTTCCCGTTTCTGACTGCAAGGGCGTACATTTGTCATCACTTATCTTTCTCTTTTTACATACTTGTAGAAGCTTTTACAGTCCACTTTTATGTTCCTTGCAAGTTTATTCTCATATTCTATTTTTCTCCTCGTAATCAAACTCTCGTTTTTTTTTGCTGAATTCTAAACTGTTCCGAATCCTCAGGCTTGCTACTTTTTCTGGCAACTTTGTATGACTCCTCTTTCCATCTAATACTATCCTTAATTTCTTTTGTTAGCCAACTACGAGCGCAAATAACTCAGGCTTCCCTTTCACTTCCCCATCTCTTTGTCCATCCATCACTTTAACTCTCTCCATACCCTTTCCTTCGCCATTTTTCACCCCGTCCCCTCTCCACTTTCAATCATTCTCAGTCACTCAACCAATTCATCCATTGAAAGGTCTGAAGCGACATTTGATCTGGTCCGCACGGCTCCTGTCCCCAGTCAGGACTCTCGTCCTCGCGGATTCGGCTGACCTCCCCGCCTTGCTCTCCCTGTCCCCAGTCCGGACTCTCGCACTCGGGGATTCGGCTGATCTCCCCACCTTGCTCTCCCTGTCCCCAGTGAAGACTCTGGTACTCGGGGATTGGGATGATCTCCCAGCTTTTCTCTCCCTGTCCACAGTGCAGACTCTGGTACTCGAGGATTCGGCTGATCTCCCCGCCTTGCTCTCCCTGTCCACAGTCAGGATTCTGGTACTCGGGGATTGGGATGATCTCCCCGCCTTGCTCTCCCTGTCGACAGTGCAGACTCTGGTACTCGAGGATTCGGCTGATCTCCCCACCTTGCTCTCCCTGTCCCCAGTCAGGATTCTGGTACTCGAGGATTCGGCTGATCTCCCCGCCTTGCTCTCCCTGTCCACAGTGCAGACTCTGGTACTCGGGGATTCGGCAGATCTCCCCGCCTTTCTCTCCCTGTCCACAGTGCAGAATCTGGTACTCGAGGATTCGGCTGATCTCCCCGCCTTGCACTGCCTGTCCACAGTGCAGACTCTGGTACTCGGGGATTCGGCTGATCTCCCCGCCTTTCTCTCCCTGTCCACAGTGCAGACTCTGGTACTCGAGGATTCGGCTGATCTCCCCGCCTTGCACTGCCTGTCCACAGTGCAGACTCTGGTACTCGGTGATTCGGCTGATCTCCCCACCTTGCTCTCCCTGTCCACAGTGCAGACTCTGGTACTCGAGGATTCGGCTGATCTCCCCACCTTGCTCTCCCTGTCCACAGTGCAGACTCTGGTACTCGAGGATTCGGCTGATGTTCCTGCCTCAGATTGAAGATATAAAGTTCCCGGGTTTGGGCAGTTTTTGGTTATTTAGTTTCCTCTTTTTAATCACATTTATTTACAGTGAAATTGTATACCCGTCAGTGAAGGATTGGGGATGGAATAGAGAGACATCAAGGGTGGGAAAATTGCACCGGATTCATTTTATTTCTTTGTTGCATTCAGCCTTTTACACTGGTTTTTGTCTCTCTCGGTGCCGGGTGAACATTTGATTTGATGCAATTGTCCTAAACTGATGCCTTTTCCACTTCTCGGGGCGGTCAGACCCTCTCTATCTGTCTGTTGCTGCTGATCATCATTAATGGGAACAGGCCGCGTGTTAAACGTTTATCAGCAAATCGGAGAAAGACAAATTAAAGGAAAGATCTGTTTCTCCGCCCCAGAAGGGAAGATGCAACGGATGTTATTCAAAAATTTACCCCTGACTTTGTTTGTGGATTTATTCCTGAAGCTTGGATTTTAAAAGTTACAAAAAATCGAAAGAATGAAAGTGAACTTGTGATGGTTGAAACAGGAATCGAACCAACGACTAGGGCTAATCAAGGGTGTTAATCAACCACTATAAACATCCCATGATTCATTGTAATTTCTTTTCATATTTGTCCGGGGAGCTTGTGCCCTTCTGGTCAGATTGACCGAGAACCAGAGCGTGAAACCTTCAATGGGCCTCAGTGGGAAAATCAGCTTCAGTGAGTTGTTTGTTATTCAGTCGGAATGGCAGAGCTGTCTAAGGCAGCTGGATGTCTCTTTTGGCTCGGCGTAGGTTCGAATCCCACTTCTGACACTTTGTCCTTCACAAAGTTGAAATAATTTTTTGTGCCTTTGGCTGGCTTTTATTTTTCTGACCTGTTGATTTGCTCCTTCCAGGAAACCAACCCGACACCCGTCCACGGCCGGTTTGTTTTTATTTGTTGTAAGAATGTATAGTGTTGGGAGTCAGCAGACCACGGCCCGTGGAATCAATCCATTGTAACATTGACCAGTGTGGACCAATACCTCAGTTACTGGTCTCATATGGCTGAATGGGGATCCAGATGTGGCTGGTTGCAATTGTGATTACTAAATAAAGAATGAGTAATTGACACAGTCTTTGGACCTGTGATCTCAACACGCAAATTCGCACGACGTATGCATGTGAACTTTAACCCTTTTGTGTGTTGCTGGTAAAATGATCAGATGAGAAGCAGAGTGTGCGAGTGTTGTTTCATCGTTCGGAATATTTTACTTCCTTGAATCCTGAATGGTGGGAGATGTTTGTTATGAAATAAAGACATGTGAAGCACATCTCCCTGTATTTTGAGTGTTTGAGATGTTTTCCACTAAAATCTGTTCATGTGGCTAAAACGGTGTTGCCATAGCCACACCTGCGGCTAGTCAGCAATTTCTCCTGGACAACACTGGAATACCGTATGGTGGAATGGTCTGAGCCCGGACATTGATGCTCCAGGATTACCAGGGTGGGATTCGATTTTCGTCGCGAACAAACTTTTCAGAGACACGGAGAGATTGGCGACGGCTCTTGTATAAACATCACAGTCAAACAAACACACTTACACTTTCTATGGACACACTTGAGGTTGTAAAATAATGGGGGGCGTTCGTTAAGGTTCTTTAATTGATGCGGCAGTAGTTGGGGTTGCATGATAGAGTGGAGCAGTGTTAATCGTAGGGAAGTTAACAAAGACTGCACCAGATTCCTGGTGTCATAAGGCCTGAACATTTTAATCCATTCCTATAATACCGTCTGTAAAATGAGAACGGATGACAATTCCACACAGGCAAAACGCGAAAAAACTTATGAAAGTTTTGATTGTCAATCGGTAGCCACGTTAGAATTTTCTTCAATCTGAAACAGAAAGTTACGGGTTGGTTAATTGCGATCAGAACAATTCTTCATCTTTTTTACAGCATTTAATGAGTTTTGCTTAATTAATACAGTAAACTGTTTTGTAAAAGTTAATTCTGGTCGTGTTGTGCTGACCTCCAATACAATGCATTTTTACCACCATTAAAGAGAAACCTCCTGCAGATGGAGGTCGGGATGTAGCTCAGAATAAAATGTAGTCAATTTGCTTCTCACAACTTTTCAGCGGTGCAGGAGGCAGAATTGCCTTATTTGCAGAGCATGATTGAGCTCCAGAGGACAGAATGTGGAGGGTTTGTCGCCGCAGCACAAGAGGAGCAAATCAAATGCCTCAAGGTGGTGAGTTGATTAAAGGTGAATGTGAATTTATCCCAAATCAGGCGACCCCAAGGGTACAGAATGGAAAATGTTCCTGCCGGGAATCAACACGGCATTTCACACATGTTATTACTGAATCACTAACGCTCGCAGGGTCACTAGCTACAGGTGTCCAGTTGGAAACCTGTCTGAGAGAACATACAGTCTGACAGATCGCTTGTGACAACCCGACGCATTCTGCTCTGCAGCCGTGCAAGCGCTGTTGCTAAGAGTTCCGAAGGCCGATTGATTAACGTGTTAAAATGCAATTCACTGGGATTTTCCTGCTCCAGTTCAAATCCTGCTCGCAGCGCTTCTGTTTAAAGCTCGAATAACTATAAATTGGAACAAACCTACTCGCAATTACTTCTCTCAGAGAGATACTCCATCGAGGCAGACGCTCCTAATAATGAGCCCAATCATTTCTTACACGATTTCAAAACGAGAGCTGGAATCTCTCCGTAGCTCCAGCTTAAATTCTGCTCGTTCGCAGATCTTTGACATTTAAACTCTTTGTACCTCTATCTCTCCCGATGTCTTTTCTCTCTGTGTTTTCGCTAATGGACCCTGAGGCTTAGTTGAACGGCCAGGGCTGATCGAACCTGCAATACCAGCAGAAACGTGTAAAGAAAGGCCCAGACTGTAGAAAAAGAAAAGGTGATACCCAGTTGATGAATTCGTGGCTAATGTTATCACATTCATGTCCCTTCGCACTTACAGTGAAAAAAGCAACAATTTGAGGAAACTATACTTATTGTAGAATGTGGAATATGAGGATGGCGAGGCAGACGACAATGTAACTTCAGGCTATCGACCCCCTAACAGGAACCACACTGTAGGACAGGGGATACAGGACGCAATAATAGGGGCTTGTGAGAAAGCAACAGCGACAATCATGGAAGATTTTCATCTACATATAGATTGGAAGAGTCTGATTGGCAAAGGTAGCCTGGAAGATGAGTTCATAGAGTGCTTTCGGGACAGTTTCTGACAGCAGCACGTTCTAAAACCAACCAGAGAGCAGGCTATTCTTGATATGGTAATGTGTATGAAACAGGATTAATTAATGACCTCGTTGTAAAGGAGCCTCAAGGAAGCAGCGATCACAATATGATTGAATGTCCCGTTCAGTTTGAAGGAGAGAAGAGTAAGTCTAAGACTAGTGCTTTAACCTGAAATAAAGGCAATTATGAGGGGCATGAAAACAGAGCTGGCGAAAGTGAACTGGGAAATTAGGTTAAGGGATATGTCAGTAATGAGGCAGTGGCGGACATTTAATGAGATATTTCATAACACTCAGCAAAGTTACGTTCCAGTGAGAAAGAAAGGCTCGAGGGGAAGGACGTACCATCCGTGGCTAACTCAGGAAGTTAAAGATAGTATCAAATTGAAAGAAAGAGTACAATTCCATGAAGATTAGTGGCAGGTCAGAAGATTGGACAGAATATAAAAAACAGCACAGAATGACGAAAAGAATAATAAGGGGTGGGGGGGGGGGGGAAATTATAGTACGAGAGAAAGCGAGCTAGAAATATAAAAACAAATAGCAAGAGTTTCTACAGGTATTTAAAAAGGAAAATAGTAAGTGAAGTGACCGTTGCTCCTCTAGAGAGTGAGTCTGGGGAATTAATAATGGAGAATTAAGAAATGGTGGATGAATTCAACAGACATTTTTTTTATTCGTTCATGCGATGTGGGCGTCACTGGCAAGGCCGGCATTTATTGCCCATCACTAATTGCTCTTGAGAAGGTGGTGGTGAGCCGTCTTCTTGAACCGCTGCAGTCCGTGTGGTGACGGTTCTCCCACAGTGCTGTTAGGAAGGGAGTTCCAGGCTTACCCAGCGACGATGAAGGAACGGCGATATAGTCGGGATGCTGTGTGACTTGGAGGAGAACGTGCAGGTGGAGTTGTTCCCATGTACCTGCTGCTCTTGTCCTTCCAGGTGGTAGAGGTCGCGGGTTTGGGAGGTGCTGTCGAAGAAGCCTTGGCGAGTTGCTGCAGTGCATCCTGTGGATGGTACACACTGCAGCCACAGTGCGCCGGTGGTGAAGGGAGTGAATGTTTAGGGTGGTGGATGGGGTGCCAATCAAGAGGGTTGCTTTGTGCTGGATGGTGTCGAGCTTCTTGAGTGTTGTTGGAGCTGCACTCATACAGGCAAGTGGAGAGTATTCCATCACACTCATGACTTGTGCCTTGTAGATGGTGGAAAGGCTTTGGGGAGTCAGGAGGTGAGTCACTCGCCGCAGAATACCCAGCCTCTGACCTGCTCTTGTAGCCACAATATTTATATGGCTGGTCCAGTTAAGTTTCTGGTCAATGGTGACCCCCAGGATGTTGATTTTGGGGGATTCAGCGATGGTAACGCCGTTGAATGACAAGGGGAGGTGGTTAGACTCTCGCTTGTTGGAGATGGTCATTGCCTGGCACTTGTCTAGCGCGAATATTACTTGCCACTTATGAGCCTAAGCCTGGATTTTGCATCCGTCTTCATTGTGGAGGTTACAAATAAGATGCCAGAAATAATTGTGATCAAGAGGTGAAAGGAATGGAGGAACTTGAAACATTTACAATCACCAGGGAAAGGGTTCTGAAAAAAGTATTGGAACTAAAAGCTGACAAGTCCCCAGGTCCTGACGGACTTCACCTGATGGTCTTAAAAGGAGTGGCTGCAGTGATCGCAGATGCAGTGGTATTAATTTTCCAAAATTCTCGAGATTCTGGAAGGGTCACATCAGATTGGAAAATAGCGAATGTGACTCTTCGATTCAAGAAAGGAGGGAGACAGAAAGCAGGAAACTGCAGTTCAGTTAGCTTAACATCTGTCAGAGGAAAAACGATAGAATCGATTATTAAAGAGACGAGAGCAAGGCATTTAAAAAATCTCAATGCACTCAAGCAGAGTCAACACGGTTTTTGAAAGGGAAATCGTGTTTGACTAATTTATTTGAGTATCTTGAGGAAGTAACAAGCAACAGGGATAACGGGTTCCTGTGGATGTGGTATACTTGGATTTCCAGGAGGCTTTTGACATGGTGCCACAACACAAAATAAGAGCTCATGTTGTCGGGGGCAACATATTAGCATGGATAAAGGATTGGTTAGCTAACAGGAAACAGAGAGTAGGCACAAATGGATCATTTTCAGGTTGGCAAGATGTAACGAATGGAGTGCCACTGGGATCAGTTCTGTGGCCTCAACTATTTACAATCCATATCAATGAATTGGATGAAGGGACCGAATGTATGGTTGCTAAATTTGCTGATGACACAAAGGTAGGTAGGAAAGTAAGTTGTGAAGAGGACATAAGGGGTCTGCAAAGGGACATAGATAGGTTAAGTGAATGGGCAACAATTTGGCGGAAGGATTATAATGTGGGAAAATGTGAACTTGTCCACTTTGGCAGGAGGAATAGAAAAGCAGTATATAATTTAAATGGAGGGAGGTTGTAGATCTCTGAGATACAGAGGGATCTGGGTGTCCTCGTACATGAATCACAAAAAGTTAGTATGCAGGTACAGTAAGTGATTAGGAAGGCAAATGGAAAGCTGTTATTTATTGCAGGGGGAATGGAATATAAAAGTAGAGATGTTTTGCTGCAGTTGTACAGGGCATTGGTGAGACCGCATCTTGAATAATGTGTGCAGATTTGTTCCTTTAAGAAAGGACACAATTCCTTTGGAGGCGATTCAGAGAAGGTTCATTGGACTGATTCCTGGGATGAGAGGGTTATCTTATGAAGAAAGGTTGGACAAGTTGGGCCTGTATACACTGGAGTTTAGAAGAATGAGAGGTGATCTTATTGAATCATATGAAATCCTGAGGGGACTGTAATGTGCAGTTGCTGAGAGGATGTTTCACCTTGTTGGAGAGACGAGAACTTCGGGGCCAGTTTAAAGAGAAGGGTCTCCCATTTAAGACGGAGATGAGGAGAATTGTTTTTCTCTCGGAGAGACGTGAGTCCGTGGAACTCCCTTCGCCAGAGAGTGGTGGAATCAGGGTCATTTGAATATTTTTAAAGCGGAGTTATAAACATTCCAGATTAACAAGGGATTGAAAGGATATAGTAGGAAGACGGGAATGCAGGGCTTAGGTCACAATCAGAACAGCCATAATCTTACCCAATGGCAGAGCAGGCTCGAAGGGTCGAATTGTCTACACTTGCTCTTAATTCGTTTGTTCGTGTGTTCGTATGATGGGCCGAAATGTCTCCTTCTGTGCTGTATCTTTCTGCGATTCTATGATTGTACGATGAATAATACGCTTGGAAGATGAAAAAGATCTGTCAGCCCTGATTGACAATAAATTGAAACTGTCGCAACAATGCTCTGTAGCGGTGAATAAAGCAAATATGTTGGGATGTATTAAATGGTCAACATTGAGCTGAAATGGTGAGGTCATCCTGTCACTTCATAAATCGTTGCTGCGCCCTCAATTAGAATACTGTTTACAGTACTGGTCGCCACTGTAGGAAAAGGATGCTGCAGCTGTTGAATGGATACAGTAGGGAGCAACCAGAATGAGTGAGGGCATGGAGGGATTTGGTTATGAGGAGCGCTTAGTGGACATGTTCTCACTGGAAAAGAGAATGTTGAGAGTTTATATGATTTCTGTTTTTAGGATTCTAAAGGGACGAGATAATGTGGACCATGAGAAGGTGTTGCACCTTTCCAGAACTATAGTACCAGAGGACATGACCTGCACTTGAAGGGTGGTGAATTCAAAACTAAACTGCAGTAATAAGATTTCAGTGTCCGAGTGGTACCTCTATGGAACGGACACAGTCAGTATTGATTGTTTCAATTGCAAATTCGATACATTTCTTTCTTAATATCGTATTTTGGGGTACAATATATGAATAATTTGAGCAATGACATCCGGTAAGTGTAGCATCTTTAGGCTGAAAGTGTGACTTTGGACCGATGGTTCACAAATCTCTCCACCACTGGGGTTTTCCTCGTGTCATTTCTGGGTCTGTTGTAGACTAGTTGATAGAGATTAATTGTTATGATTAGTAAACAACACCATTATCATTGTATCAGGATGGTAGAAGGTGCAATAGATCTTGGTCTTTTATCATCTAGTAATTCTTATGTTTCACTTTGTATCATTGCTGCAAGACCGTGACTTTCATATTCATGTTCTGTTCTTTCCAAAGTTACAAAGATTATATTCTGATCATCATAGCGTTAGATTATACCGATCTACAATGCCTGTGAAAATTTTTAGTGTAACAGTGGTTAGTGTAACTTGTTTGTTCAATGACGTGATTAATATCCGTCACCATGGAATACAATTCACCCAGAAGAGGTTTTCTTTACAATAAATACGGCGTTTAATTCAACATATTACCTCAGAGAATCAGGAGAACATCGCCTCCAGCATCAACTGGAATCATCAGTCCACCAACAAACTAAACTAATGGATTCGTTCCTGATAACAAAATATCTGATACTCTGGACACTGAAGGATTTCCAAAAGATTTACTATCCCTTCCTCGCTGCTGTCGGTGTTCCTGGTATGTCCCGACATCCAGCTATTAACTCTATATACCTCGTTTCACTGTATTACTGTTCTTCTTATTTAATATCCCTCATTGCTGCTGTTGGTGTCCCTGGTAAGTCCTTATATCCAGTTATTAATCCTATAAACCATGTTTCACTGTATTACTGATCTTGTTATTGACTATCCGCTCGTCGCCGATGTTGGTGTCCACGGTAAGCCTTTATTTCCAGTTATTGATTCTGTGACCAATGTAACTCTGTGACACTGGTCTTGTAATGTACATCATGACACAAAAGGTGGTAGAAGTTTGGAACTCTCTTCCGCAAACGGCAATTGATACAAGCTCAATTGTTAAATTTAAATTTGAAATAGATAGCTTTTTGGCAGCCAAAGATATTAAGGGATATGGACCAAAGGCAGGTATATGGAGTTAGATCACAGATCAGCCATGATCTTATCAAATGGTGGAGCAGGCACGAGGGGCTGAATGCCCTACTCGTGTTCCTATGTTCCTATGTTCCTGTGACATCCAGCGAACTGTTAGATTCAAGACACCCCACTTACTGTGTTCGATATAATATAGCGGTCCTCGTTGTGACTATTGGACAGTCACCCATTCACTGGAATCAGCTGAATGAATACTCCGCCCTTATTTACCGCTGTTTGCTCCACGTGATTCAAATACTATTTGAGGCTCTGAAATCAGCAATTTCACTGAACGATTCCCTGCCTTCATCAGATTACTGTCTTTGGTCTCCACTGAAACCAGTGTCAGTTCACAAATTCTCAGCACGAGTTTGCCAGGGACCTTTAACTCCAGCTCCATGTGGTTCAGGTTGTGGGAGGAATGATTCAGTTTCCGTCAGCTGCCTCACTTCTCCCCATCTCCCTCACTGCACCAGTGTCACTGCCCCCGGATGCTGAAGACAGAAATACAAGTGCAACATTATCAGGATCAATTCTTCATTTTATGATATTGCAGTGGATCTATCTCCAATCATTGCTGTGAAATAACCATTTAGTCCCAGACCAGTCTGACACGGTTCAAAGGATCGATCAGCGAGTCTCACGCTGATTTTCTACCATCTCCTGCTATTCCACAATTCAACTGAGTTCACGTCATTTTATCCTGTTTATTATATGGATATGTATCCATGCGATTCTTACTGGACTGCGATAAATCATAAATAAATTTCATAAATTATTCTCCCACATTCCCCGTTTCAATTCGTGAAACTATTTGATGATCACCAGCAGATAAAACCCAACAGCCCAGCGCTGCTCTTGTGTTCAGATCATTAATGTTTTAATGTTGTCCGACTGTCTGAAATAACTGATCATTCTTATAAACACTATTTGTAATATAACTGGACAGTCGGTCTTTAAAATTAATGACAATTAGCACATTTCCCACGTTGGATGTGAAGGTTCTGATTTTACTAATTATTCCATTGCTGGTTGAAGATTCTTTAACCGATCAACTTAAAGTCCTAAATAGTTCCTCTCCTGTCCGTCCCTCCTGACCACTGTCACCTTACATAGCAACCGTTCCACATCCCATACTTACCTCTGGGTGTGGTTGCGATGAATTTACGACTTCGTCGCTCCTTTTTAGTCTATAAATGTTTGCCTTGTCTGTTTCAGATTGATGTACAATTGACCCCCTGTCCTGTTTCTCCCACAGAAAGTTTTCTCATGCCCAAATATCACAGTCTAATTCTGAGCACGACCATCAACTAATAAAGAGCTTCCTGAGAATGTTGCTGCTATTGATTTTATCAGCGCTGTCAAATGGTCCTGCATGGACTCCATGGAATCAGACTGCACTGGACATTGACTTGGTTTTCACTATTTAACAAACATATTACTGGAGCAGCGAGAGAAGGTGTATTTATTACATTTAATTAAGATACAATAAAGAATTGGATAAATATTTGAAATGAAAAAAAAGGCAGAGTTATGAGGAAAGAGAGTGGGCGAACGGGGTGGCTCATTCATAGAGCAGGGAACAGCACGATGATTCAGTGATTCGATGATTCTGGGATTCTATTCTATGATTCTATGATTTTTTGCTTCTTTGATACTGGGATCCTCTGATTCTATAATACTGTGATTCTATGATTATTTCTGACACACGGGCGCCATTGTTCTTCGGGATTACAAAAAATTCCTTGTCTTCCGCTGAATTGCAGTTAACTTAATGACGATCATTGTCCTGTTTCGTGGAAAGTGCGGACTCTCCAAATGTGTCACTCGCTACCTGGTGGCCATGGCAGCGGCGGATCTACTGGTCGTTTTCACTGATCTGATATTGAGGCAGATCCCCATTACTTATCGTTCACAGTTCACTTTTCAATACCACATTCCCGTGTGTAATATTCACACCGTCCTGCTTTCTGCAGCCACAGACTGTTCTGTCTGGTTCACCGTCATTTTCGCCTTCGATCGATTTATGGCCATTTGTTGCCAGAATCTGAAAACTAAATATTGCACCGAGAAAACGGCGGCTGTGGTTTTAGGAACAGTGACTGTGCTGTTCTATTTCAAGAATATTCTTTGGTACTTTTTCTATACCGGTGATTATATGTTATCCAATAGCTCCTGGTTCTGTGGTGTGACAAGCGATGGTCCATATTCGCAGATATGGACAGGCATTGACTTCCTTCATTATCTTCTGAGTCCAGGTGTCCCATATGTTCTGATTCTGCTGCTCAATACGTTCACCGTCAGACACATTGCAGTGGCCAGAAGAGCCCGCAGTAGACTCCGGGGTCACAGCAATAGGGAGAGTCCCAGTGACCCAGAGGTGGACAGCCGAAGGATATCCATAATTTTACTGTTTGTTGTCTCGGGGAATTTCATCCTGTTATGGGCGCTGTTTTTGGTGTTTGCAGTTACTTTGCGAATGTGGATGATCTGGTATTTTTCTGTAAATCTTCCTACATTTGTACATAAAATGGGATTCATATTTCAGCTTCTGAGCTGTTGTACAAACACCTGTATTTATGCTATAACACAGACTAAATTCAGAGAGCAGTTGAAGAATGTGGTGAAATATCCATTTATTGTAATTGTCAGGTTAATTGAATAATTTAAAGAATGGAAGACTTTATGACATTAGATTCTTTCTTGGACGTTATCCGATTCATCCTCTACCCTGAACATCCATTCTCCAAAATGGAGTACTGTGGTTACAGTCCAGGCAACGCACAATATGTCCTCCAGGAACTGACCAAAATCATTTCAATAATACGAGCTCGGGCACAAATTAAGACCAGAGCAAAAAGTATCGTGGAGAAAGTATTAAACTCCTTTCCCAGGAACACGCTGTTAATGTTTTTTGGTTCAAATCTTCAGATTCCCACCTAAAACCATCATGGGAGAGAACTCACCTCAAGGACTGCACGGTTGAAGAGAAGACACATCCTCATCTCAAGGACTGCATGGTTAAAGAGGAGACACATCCTCACCTCAAGGACTGCACGGTTAAAGAGAATGTTCGATATTCCATGAAGCATTGAATGTTTACAGCACTTAGGCATGCCATTCGGCCCATCGAGCCCGTTCCGCCTTTTGGAACAGTAAACCAGTTCGTCCCATTCCCCCGCTCTTTCCTATAAGTCCTTCAAACGTTTCCCTTTCAATTATTTACCAAATTCCTTTTTGAAAGCCACTGTTGAATCTGCTTCCAACACCCTTTCAAGCAACGCATTCCAGTTCACAATTACTCGTTGTGTAAATAAGTTTTTCCTCATGTCGCCTTTGGTTCTTTTGCCAATCACCTTAAATCTGTGGCCTTTGGTTCTCGGCCCGTCAGCTAATGGGAAACATTTATCTTTATTTACGTTATCTATAACCTTCATGATTTTGAATACTTCTATCAAATCTCCTCTTAACCTTCTGTGCTCCAAGGAGAACGATAACAGCCTCTCCAGTGACGCCACATTGCTGATGTCCCTCATCCATGGTACAATTCTGGAAAATCTCTTCTTCACCCTCTGTAAGGCCTTGACATCCTTCCTAAAGTGCAGTGCCCAAAATGGAACACAATACTCCAGCTGAGTTCCAAATAGTGTTCTATAAAGTTTTGGCATAACTTCCTTGCTTTCGTACATTATGTCTCCAACAATAAAGCCCAGGATCCCATATGCTTCTTTTCAGCAGCCTTCTCGTCTTTTCCTGCCACCTTCAAAGATTTGTGTACATACACCCCCAGGTCCCTCTGTTCCTGAACCACCTTGAAAAATATACCAATTACTTTATATTGTCTCTCCTCATTCTTCACATCAAAATGTATCACTTCAAGCTTCTCTGCACTAAATTTCATTTGCCATGTGTCGGCCCATTTCACCAGTCTGTCTGTGTCCTCCTGAAGTCTGTCACTGTTCTCCACATTCCTCATCACATTCCCGAGTTTCGTGTGATCTGAAAACTTTGAAATTATACCCTGTGTGCCCAAGACAAGTTCATTATTTTATATCAAAAGGAGCAATGGTCCTGATACTGACCCCTGGGGACAAAAAGTGTATACTTCCCTCCATTTTAAAAACAACAAATATTCATCTCTAATCTCTGCTTTCTGTCCCTTACCCAATTTGGGCTCCACGCTACCACTGTGACTTCAATCCCATGAGACTTAATTTTGCTCACGAGATAGTACGTGGGACTTTATGAAATGCACTTTGAAAGTCCATATACACAACATCAACAGCACTACCCTCATCAATCCTCGCCGTTATTTCATCAAATAATTCATTGAATTTAGTCAATCACGAATTTCCTTAAAATATTCAGTGCTGAATTTCATTTATTAGCCCATACTTTTCCAAGTGCTACTTAATTTCGTCCCAGATTATTGTCTCTAAAAGTTTCCTCACCACCGATGTTAAGCTAATTGCCGGGTTTATCTCTCTCCCCTTTTTTTGAACAGGGGTGTAACATTTTCGATCCTCCTCATCTCTTGCACCGCCCCATTTCTGAAGAGGATTGGAAGATTGTGGCCAGAGCCTCCCGAATTTCTATCCTTAATTCACCCAGGAACCCAGGATGCATCCCCTCTGGACCGGGTGTCGTGTCTACTTTGAGTGCTGACCACCTTTTAATACCTTCACTTTACCAATTTTTATCCTATCCAATATCGCAACGACCTCCCCCTTTACTGCTACATTGACAGCATCCTCATCTCTAGTGAAGGCCGCAATAAAGTCCCTCAATCATACCTTCTGCCTCTACAAGAAGATCTCTTTATTTGTCCCGAATCGGCCGCTCCCTTCCTTTGACTGTACACTTCTACTATTCATATGTTTGGAAAAGTCTTTCATGTTCGCCGTTAATCTGTTCTCACAATCTATTCTCGTAATCTCTCTTTGCCTCTCATTCATTTTTTGGATCTCTTCCGTACTTTCTGCATTTCGCCCAGTTCTCTACTATATTCTGAACCTTACATTTGTCATAAGCCTCCTTTTCCTGCTTCATTTTGCTCTTAAAATATTTTGTCACCCAGGGATCTCGAGCTTTGGATGTCCTTCCTCTGTCCCCCTTCCACTGTCCCCCCGCCCTCATGGGAATGCTAATCCTTTATATCCAAAACGTTTCCTCCTTGAAAGCATCCCATTGGTGAATTAGTGTTTTGCCCAATGGTGTCCTTACCCCTGCCAAATGAGTTTAAACCATCTCAAAAAGCGAGTTATCCTTCACGCGAGGATATTACTCCCAGCTCTGTTGAGGTGCAACCTGTCCGGCTGTTACAGTTCCCTCCAGCCCCAGAACATTCACAATGCCCCAATAATCTGAAGCCCTCCCTCCTGCACCATTTTCCAGTCACACATTAACCTGTCTTATCCTACTATTCCTATACTCATTAGCACGTGGCACTAATCCTTAGATGACTACCTTTGATCTCCTGCTTTCTAACTTCAGCCTTCGCTCCTGAAACTTTGACAGCAGGAGATCAACCCTTTACTTCCATATGTCATTGGTTCCCACATGGACCACGACTTTTGGCTGTGCCCCTACCCCCCTCAAAATGTTCTGCACGCTCTCAGTGATATCCTTTACCCTGGCACCAGGGAGGCAACAGACGTTGCTGGAATCACGTCGATTGTTGCAGAAACGCCTGTTTATCCCACTGCTTATTCAATCACCGATAACAATTGCATTTCAACACTTTCTTCTGCCCCCGGTGCAGCCGAGTCTCGAACGGTGCGGTGGATGTGCCAGTTACTGCATCCCGCCCAGTTGTCAACACCCTCACTGGTACTCAACATTGGATACAGATTTGTGAGTACCTCACGCATAGTGGATTCCTGCACTGCCTGTCTGCTCCTCCTAGTCTGCCTGGTGGCCTCCTCCTGCAACTCTCCAGAGCTGCGGGGTCACCACATCCTGAATCATGCTATCCACGAAATTCTCAGCTTACGGTATGCACTGTGCTTCCGGCAGCCACCCGTCAAGCTCAGAAATTCTGAGCTCGAGCTCGAGCAGTTGACGACACTTCCTGCACACGTGGTTTTCCAGGACACACAGTGTGCTGGATTTCCCACATGGCACAGGATGTGCAGCTCCGGACCCCAGCAGTCCTGCCATGTTTGCGAACAGTTATTTGAACTGTCTTTTTAGCTTTAATGCTATTTAACTGATAAGCTAAAACAAAATACTGAAAGAACAACAATAAAAAAGCACTAACAACTGTTAAAACGGTAAACAATCAATTTAATATCAATAACAACAACTCAAAACAACAAACACATTCACCAATTAATGAAATATTTCTCTGTATGTGAACGATTCCTTTGCTGACTAGTGTCCATCCGCCTGCTTGTGTTTTCAGATCACTCTTTGATTTTTCTGTCTGCTTCAGACTCACCGCTCGCGCGATTTTATCGTCTTAAATTCAAAGTCATAGAGTCATAGAGTTATACAGCACGGATAGAGGCCCTTCGGCCCATCGTGTCCGCGCCGGCCATCAAGCCCAGTCTAATCTAATCCCATATTCCAGCATTTGGTCCGTAGCCTTGTATGCTATGGCATTTCAAGTGCTCATCCAAATGCTTCTTGAATGTTGTGAGGATTCCTGCCTCCACAACCCTCTCAGGCAGTGAGTTCCAGACTCCAACCACCCTCTGGTTGAAAAAGTTCTTTCTCAAATCCCCTCTAAACCTCCCGCCTTTTACCTTGAATCTATGTCCCCTTGTTGTAGAACCCTCAACGAAGGGAAAAAGCTCCTGAGTATCCATCCTATCTATGCCACTCATAATTTTGTACACCTCAATCATGTCCCCCCTCAGCCTCCTCTGCTCCAAGGAAAACAAACCCAATCTTCCCAGTCTCTCTTCATAGCTGAAGCGCTCCAGCCCTGGTAACATCCTGGTGAATCTCCTCTGCACCCTCTCCAAAGCGATCACATCCTTCCTGTAGTGCTGCGACCAGAACTGCACACAGTACTCCAACTGTGGCCTAACCAGTGTTTTATACAGCTCCATCATAACCTCCTTGCTCTTATATTCTATGCCTCGGCTAATAAAGGCAAGTATCCCATATGCCTTCTTTACCACCTTATCTACCTGTTCCGCCGCCTTCAGGGATCTGTGAACTTGCACAGGATTGGGGAATCTGCATTCGATACATTAAAAGTGTTGGGACATGTATCAGGAACCCGCATTGGATATATTCAAAGGGAGCAAAAACGATTGAGAGACACGCGTCAGCTACATTCAGAGGAGCCTGCATTAGATGCATCCAAATAACCAGAATACAATTGAGGAAAACGGCAATAGGGCGGAACCAGAGAGACAAGATTTCATCCGCCGGCCGGCAAGAAGCAGAGGCTGAATCTGATCTGTGTCATGTGGGAGCAGAAAACAATATTCCAGCTGTTTATATTCATGATCCTGCACAATATTCCAAACTGTTCTCAACATCTGCAATTCCTGGTAAATATCGGAGGGCTTTAGATTATTGTAATGATCGCTGCGCTTCCTCCCGATTTTATGAATTTTCAGCAAATTGAATCTCACAAAACCGGTGAAATATTAATTACCGAGATTATAAACAAATAACTCTATTACAATTTAATTGCGAAGGCGAAGTGGTTCAGTTATGAAACTCGAAATCTGAATGAAGTTTCCCCCCCGCGGGTTCGAACCCTCCTCGCAGGGGCTTTGCTCAATGTCGGGCTCAGTGTTTCTTCGAGTTTATTTCCTTTCATCCGCTCCCTCTGGAGATCACTGGTCGCGAAACTGCTCTGAATTCAATCCACTGCATTTACTAACCTGCTCTTACACAGATTGAGGCAAAGTTTATTGTTGTGATTGGAAACACGAATAATATCTGGGAGTCAATTCGATATTTTGGGCTGTTAGTAACTGAACAAAATGCAATCCTCAGTGAGAAATAAACACACAGAATAATAATTTCAAAAGAGCAATTCAATATTTGGCAGAAAATAATAACAAATGGCCATTAATGTTTAAACACACACTTCCGTTCCGAGTTGGACACGTTTTGTCCAGTGTGTAAATCGACTGAGGCAGGACTCAAATCGGCAATCTTCTGATAACATCACGATTAACACCGAAACCAGACGCCTTATCCATTAGGACAAGTGAGCACTCTGCCGTTCCACAGACTAATGATCCTTAATCTTAATAACCAGTGATTGAACAATGTGACTGGATTTGTTTCATCTCCATTCTCTGCACGGTACATTTCCCAGCGGCTCATTGGTCTCGGGGGATGATTCTCAATTTGTGGGATTCCACTGATCGATCTCATTTCAGCGCTGCAGAAGGCAAGATTGACTGAGATCCAGAGCATGTTTGAGCTCCAGAGGACAGAATGCAGAGGGTTTGTCGTCGCAACACACGTGGGGAAGTGACAATATCTCATGATGGTGTGTGTATTGAAGGTGAAAGCGAGTTTTTCCGAATTCAGGCGATGTCATGGGGGCAGAACGCAAAATGGTTCTGTGTTGGCGGGAATTGAACCCGTGTCTCCTGCGTGGCAAAATATAAATGTCATTCACTTTTCCACAATAAAGGGATTGACAATCATTGCGGGAACATGGAGACAGTCTGGTCTCGCTCACTGCAGAAATCTCCATGTCACAGCGAACCAGATCTCCTGTAACCAGTGCGGCCTCCCTTCGGGCTTTTCTGGCAGCACGAGTCACATCCTGCCAATTGGAGTACAGACCCATTATCCCGACAGCGCTTATCACGTTCCCCGAACCAGTGAAAGGTCTCCGATCGGAACAGGGATAGAACATTTTGAAAACTTTCTGCGTTAAAAATGAATAAATATAAACAACGGAACAATTCTGTTTTGATATTAAATGTGAATAAAATCCAGTTGCTCCCATCCCCGGTATATTTGCTCTGTCTCTGTACGGTTCTATTCACTCAAATCCAAATCACTTCAAAGGGATATAGACAGGTTAAGTGAGTGGGCAAAAATGGCTGATGCAGCATAATGTGGGGATATGTGAGGTTATTCACTTTGGTAGGAAGATTAGAAACACAGAATACTTTTTAAATGGTGAGAAACTATTAAATGTTGGTGTTCGGAGAGATTTGGGTGTCCTCGTACAAGAAACACAGAAAGTTAACATGCAGGTACAGCAAACATTTGGATAGAGAGGTCCTGCAGGTACAGCAAGCAATGGAGAGGGGCGGTAATTATAGGGTTAACATGCCCAATTTCAAATCCAGTCAACAACGGCTGAGAAACTGCGAGATCCTGTGGGAAAGAAGCGAGAAAGGAGCGTTATGCGGTGGGCAGACGCCAAAATATCTGGGGGAGAAATTATCTGCGTCAGGGATGGGAAAGGTTTGGACATGAGAAATGTTCCAAGAGATAAGAGAGTCCAGGCGGGCAAGGCCAACTTGACAGGTCAAGTCGGTGGAACGTCCGGAGAACAATCAACAGATAAAGCTGGGATACGCATGCGCGAGAGAGGGAGGTGGCCTGCAGGCGTTCTCACGGAAGAAACACTGGAATGAAAGTACATAAGTGTTAACCTCGAATGACGCAGGCGTGTTTATGTATTAACCGTATGTTAACCATATTCATTAATCAGTATAAAGGTGGCATAGGAACAAGAGGAGGCCACTCGTCCATCGAGCCTGTTCCCCCATTCAATCAGTGTCATGGGAACGTAGGAACATAGGAATAAGAGTAGGCCATTCATCCATCGAGCCCGTTCCCCCATTCAATTCGTGTCATACTCTTGCAAAACAAAAATCTGTCAATCCCTGTTTCGAAATGTTCGCCAGTTGTGGCAGGACCTATTCTTGACCCCTCCTATTTCCCGTCTATCTGCTGACCCTCGGTGATATCATTCGAAAATACAATATCAGGTTCCCTGTGCATGGTGACGAAACCCAGCTCGATATTACCACCACCTCTATCATGCCTTCCACTTTCTGATTGGTCACACTGCTTGTCCGACATCCAATACTGGATGAGCAAAAATTTCCTCCAACTAAATATTTGGAAAACCAAAGCCATTGTCTTTGGTCCCGGATGCAACCCCAGATCCGCAGCCACCGACTCCATCCTTCTCCCTGGCCACTGTCTGAGGGTGAACCAGACCATTCACAGCCTCCGTGCCCCAGTTCACACTGAGATGAACATCCAAACACATCTCAGCTCCTTCACCAACACCACCTACTCCCACCTCTGTAACATCGTCATCCTGCTCCCTGCCTCAGCTCATCTGCTGCTGAAACACTCATCCTTGCCTTTTCTTACCTCTATAATCGACTATTCCACTGCTTTTCTGGCCGGCCAACCGTCGTCCACCATCCACAAAGTTGAGCACATCCAAAACTCTGCTCCCGATATCATAACTCGGAACAAGTCCCATAAACCCATCACCCCTGTACTCGCTGACCAACATTGGTTGTCGGCCGGGAATGCCTCGATTTTAAAATTCTCATTCTAGTTTTCAAATCCCACCATCGCCTCGCCCCTCCCTCCCTGTCTCTGTAACTTCCTGCAGCCCGACAACCCTCCGAGAGATATCTGCGCTCCTCCAATTCTTGCCCTTTGCACTCCCCGATTTTAATCACTCCAATATTGGTGACCGTGCCTTCAGCTGCCTGGACCCTAAGCTCTAGTATTCCCTCCCTAATCCTCTCCGCCTCTCTGTCTCTCTCCTCCTTTAATACGCTCCTTAAAACCTACCTCTTTGATCAAGCTTTTGGTCACTCTTCCTAATATCTCCTTATGTGGCTCGGTGTGAAATTTTGTTTGATAATCGCTCCTGTGAAGCAACTTAGGACTTTATTTAAGTTAAAAGCGCCATATAAATAAACGTTGTTGTTTTATCTTTCACAGTTCGTGCATCAAACCGTGATGTCACACTTCATACATCATACCGTGATATCATATTGCACGCATCACACCGTGATGTCACACTTCATGCATCAACCCGTGATGTCACACTTGATACATCATACCGTGATGTCATATTCCACGCATCATACCTCATGTCACACTTCATACATCATACACTGATGTCATACTTCATACATCATATGGTGATGTCACACTTCACACACTATATGGTGATGTCACACTTCTTACATCATACACTGTGACAAGGAAGGGCATCCAAAGCTCGAGCTCCCTGGATGACTAAAGAGATAGAGATTAAAATGAAACAGAAACAAAGTGGATTATGACGAATGTGAGGTTCATAATACAGTAGAGAACCAGGTTGAATACAAAAAGGACACATGAGATTTAAAAAGGGCATAAGAGGGGTAAAGAGAGAATATGAGAACAGATTTGCTGCTAAAATAAATGTCCTTTATCAACATATAAGTAGTTAAAGAGTAGTCCCGGGAGTTTGGGACCGATCAGAGACCAAAGTGAAGATCTTCCAGTGGAGGCAGAAAGCACACTTACTAAATGAATCCTGTGCACCCGTCTTCACTACAGAAGAGGATGCTGCCAATGTAGCAGTAAAGGAAGAGGTAGTCGAGAAATTGGATAGGATAATAAAAGATAATGAGGAGATACTAAAAGGGTTGTCAGTCCTCAAAGTAGAAAGGTCACCCGGTCTGGATGGAATGAATCCGAAGTTGCTGATACATGTTAGGTTGGAAATTGCTAAGGCTCTGACCACAATCTTCCAATCCTCCTTAGATAGGGGAGTGGTGCCAGAGGACTGGAGAATTGCAAATGTGACACCCCGGTTCAAAAAACGGGAGAACGATAACCCGGCAACTGCACGCCATTTCATTTAACGTCGGTGGTGGGCACACTTATCGAGACATTACTTCACGACAATATTAATTGGCACATGGAAAATTTTAGGTGAATAAGTGAAAGTCAGCACAGATTTTCTAGAGACTAATCGTTTTCGACTAACTTGGGTTATTTAATGAAGTAAATGAGACGGCTGATGAGGGTAGTGTGGTCCTTGTTATGTATATGGACTTTCAAAGGTGTTTGAAAATTACCACATAATAGAATTGTTAGCGAAATTGAAGTCCATGGAATTAAAGGAGCAGTTTCTGCATTGACACGAATTTGAAAAAGGAACGCAAAGCAGAGAGTATTAGTGGCCGGTTGTTTTTGAAACTACAGGGAAGTGTGCAGTGGTGCTTCCCTGGAGCCAGTGGAGGGACGACTGCACTTTTTGATACATATTAATGATCTGGACCTAGGTATACAGGGCATAATTTCAAATTTTCAGCATACACGAAACTCGGAAATGTAGTAAACAGTGAGGAGGATAGTAACAGACTTCAGGAGGACATGGATAGACAGGTGAAATGGTGTAACGACATAAGAATGTGCAGGACAAGTTGAGAAGTCTGTTGAGAAGACATGCAGGATCCTTGGACTTATAAATAGATGCATAGAGTATAAAAGCAAGGAAGTTTTGCGCAATCTTTTTAAAACCAGCCTTTAGGACCCACTGGAGTATTGTGGTATATTCTGGACAGCACACTTTTGGAAGTATGACAAGGCCTGAGAGAGCGGAGAGGGGAGATTTACTAGAATGATACCAGTGATGTAATACTTCAGTTACGTGTAGAAACTGCAGAAGCTGTGGTCGTTCTCCTTGGAGCAGGGAAGGTTAAACTGACCTTTGATAGAGGTGTTCAATATCATGAAGGGTTTTGATTGAGTGAATAATGAGAAACTGTTTCCAGTAACAGAATGATTGGCAAGCAGAGCACTCAGATTTAAGGTAACTGCAAAAGAACAAGATACATCATGAGGAAGATAAATACGCAGTTATTTGTTATGATCCACAATGGTGGAAGCAGATTCAATAATAGCTTTCAAAAGGGAAGTGGATAAATTTGCATGGCTATTGGGCAGGAGCAGAGGAGTGGGACGAATTGGATAGCTCTTTCAAAGAGCCGGAATTGGCACGACAGGCCGAATTGCCTCCTTCTGTGCTGCATCATTCTGCGATTCTATGATTTTTCTCCAAATAACAATCCTGGAAAATGAAAGAGATCTGTCGGATTGACAATAAATTGCAGCAGTCGCAACAATGCCCGGTGACAGTGAATGGAGCAAATATGTTGGGGTATATTAAATAGTCAACATTGAGCTGATATAGTGACGCCACCCTGTCACTTAATAAATTATTGCGGCGACCGCACTTAGACGACTGTGTACAGTACTGATCACGACTGTAGGAAAGAGATATTCCAGCTATTGATTGGATACAGGAGAGAGCAACTAGAACGAGTGAGCGGATGGAGGGATTGGGTTATGAGAAGCGCTTAATTAAATTGGACATGTTCTCAGTGGGAAAAAGGTTGAGAGCTTATATGATTTCAGTTTTTAGATTCTAAAGGGAACGGACAATGTGGACCATGATCAGCTATTTCACCTTGTCCAGACCCATAGTACCAGAGGACATGGCCTGCGCTTGAAGGGTGGGAATTTCAAAACTAATCTGCAGAAATTATATTGCAGTGTGCGAGTGGTATATCAATGGAACAGACACAATATGGAGACGGTGGAAGCAGTCAGTATTGATTCATTCAAATGCAAATATTAAATAGATATCGTTCAGAAAATAGTATTTTGGGGAACAGTCTGTGAATACGTTCAGACATCACATGCGGTCAGTGTAGCACATTTAGGGTGAAAAGTTAACTTTGGACCTCTGGTGCCCAAATCTCTCCACCACTCGGGTTTTCCCGTGTCATTTCTGGGTCTGTTGCAAACTAATTGGTCGAGATTGATTGCACGATTCCATTATTATTGTATCAGGAGTTTAGAAGGGCAACTCGATGGACCTTGCTCTTTTGTCGTTCTGTAATTCTTAATGTGATTTGGAATCATGCTGCATGACCGCGACATTCACATTTATTTGTCATTGTTTCCAAAGTAACTGAGATTATATTCTGGTCATTGTAGCGTTAGATTATACCTTTCTGCCGTGCCTGCGAACATTGTTGGTGTAGCAGCGGTAATTGTAACCTGTTTGTTCAATGATCTGTTTAATGTCAGTCACCATGGAATACAATTCTCCCAGGAGAGGTTTACTCCACAATAAAAAAGGCGTTTAATTCACCACCTCAGCTCAAAGTGTGAGGAGAGCATCGCCTCCAGCATCAACTGGAATCATCAGTCCATCAACAAACTAAACTAATGGATTCGTTCCTGATAATAAAATATCTGATACTCTGGACACTTTACGATTTCCAAAAGATTTACTATCCCGTCCTCGCTGCTGTTGCTGTCCCTGGTAAGTCCCGATATCCAGTTATTAATTCTGTAAACCACGTTTAATTTTATTGCTGTTCTTGTTATTTACTGTCCCCTCGTCGCAGCATTTGGTGACCCTGGTAAGGCTTCATATCCAGCAATTAATTCTATAAACCATGTTTCATTGTATTTCTGTTCGCGTTATTTAATAACACCTCCTCGCTGCTGTTGGTGTCCCTGGTAAGTCTCGATAATCTGTTATTGATTCTGTGACATATGAACAACTGTATTACTCGTCATGTAATGAATATCATGACATCCAGAGAAACGGGGAAATTCAGTGCACTTCTCCCACTGTGTTTGGTATGATAACTGCCTCCTCTTAATGTGATTGGTAAAATACCGCGCTCCTCTTACTGTGTTTGCTGTAAAACCGCCCTCCTGTTACTTTGATTTGGATACGACCGCGCTCCTCTTCCTGTGTTTGGTGCAATACCGCGCTCCTCTTCCTGTGTTTGGTGCAATACCGCGCTCCTCTTCCTGTGTTTGGTGCAATACCGCGCTCCTCTTCCTGTGTTTGGTGCAATACCGCGCTCCTCTTCCTGTGTTTGGTGCAATACCGCGCTCCTCTTCCTGTGTTTGGTGCAATACCGCGCTCCTCTTCCTGTGTTTGGTGCAATACCGCGCTCCTCTTCCTGTGTTTGGTGCAATACCGCGCTCCTCTTCCTGTGTTTGGTGCAATACCGCGCTCCTCTTCCTGTGTTTGGTGCAATACCGCGCTCCTCTTCCTGTGTTTGGTGCAATACCGCGCTCCTCTTACTCTGATTGGAAAAAACCGACGCTCCTCTTACTGTGTTTGGTATAATACCGCGCTCCTCTTCCTGTGATTGGTATAATACCGCGCTCATCTTACTGTGTTTGATATTATACAGCGCTCCTCTTACTGTGTTTGGTATAATACCGCGCTCCTCTTCCTGTGTTTGATATTATACAGCGCTCCTCTTACTGTGTTCGGTATAATACCCCGATCCTCTCACTTTGTTTGTTATAATACCGCGCTCCTCTTTCTGTGTTTGTTGTAATACCGCGCTCCTCTTACTGTGTTTGGTATAATACCGCGCTCCTCTTCCTGTGATTGGTATAATACCGCGCTCATCTTACTGTGTTTGATATTATACAGCGCTCCTCTTACTGTGTTTGGTATAATACCGCGCTCCTCTTCCTGTGTTTGATATTATACAGCGCTCCTCTTACTGTGTTCGGTATAATACCCCGATCCTCTCACTTTGTTTGTTATAATACCGCGCTCCTCTTTCTGTGTTTGTTGTAATACCGCGCTCCTCTTACTGTGTTTGGTATAATACCGCGCTCCTCTTACTGTGTTTGAGAAAATACCGCGCTCCTCTTACTCTGATTGGTATAATACCGCGCTCCTCTTGCTGTGTTTGAAATAATAACACGCTCCTCTTCCTCTGATTGGTATAATACCGCGCTCCTCTTACTGTGTTTGATATAATACCGCGCTCCTCTTACTGTGTTTATTACAATAACGCGTTCCTCTTAGTGTGATTGGTATAATACCGCGCACTTCTTACTGTGATTGGTATAATACGGCTCTCCTCTTCCTGTGTTTGGTATAACACCACGCTCCTCTTACCATGTCTGGTATAATACCGCGCTCCTCTTACTGTGTTTAGTATAATCCCGCGCTCATCTTACTGTGTTTAGTATAATCCCGCGCTCATCTTACTGTGTTTGGTGTAATGCCAGGCTCCTCTTACTGTGTTTAGTATAATCCCGCGCTCATCTTACTGTGTTTGGTGTAATGCCAGGCTCCTCTTACAGTGTTTGGGAAATACCGCGCTCCTCTTACTGTGTTTGGTTTAATATCTCGATCCCCTTCCTGTGTTTGTACAATACTCGAGCTTCCTCGCTGCGATTATTGGACAGTCACACATTCACCTGTCTCGGCTCAATGAATCGTCCGCCCTTATTTTCCGTTGTTTGCTCCACGTGATTCAAAAACTCTTTGAGGTTCTAAAATCAGCAATTTCATGAACGATTCCATGCCTTCATCAGATTACTGTCTTTGGTCTCCACTGAACCCTGTGTCAGTTCACAAATTCTCAGCATGTGTTTGCCAGGGACCTTTAACTCCAGGTCCATGTGGTTCAGGTTGAGGGAGGAATGATTCAGTTCCCGTCAGCTGCCTCACTTCTCCCCATCTCCCTCATTGCACCAGTGTCACTGCCCCCGGATGCTGAGGACAGAAATGCAAGTGCAACATGTATCAGAATCAATTCTTCATTTTATTATATTGCAGTGGATCTATCTCCAATCATTGCTGTGAAATAACTATTTAGTCCCAGACATGTCTGACACGGTTCAAAGGATCTATCAGCGAGTCTCACGCTGATTTTCTACCATCTCCTGCTATTCCGCGATACATTTTTTCCTGTTTATTGTATGGATATGGAACCACACGATTCTTACTGGACTGCGATGAATCATAAAATAAATTAATGTTTTATTTTCCCACATTCCCTGTTCCATTTGATGCTCACCAACAGGTGAAACCCAGAAGTCCAGCGCTGCTCCTGTGTTCAGATCTTTAATGTTTTAATGTTGTCAGACTGTTTGAAATAGCTGATCATTCTTGTAAACGTTATTTGTAATATAACTGGACAGTCGGTCTTTGAAATTAATTACAATTTGCACATTGCCCACACTGGATGTGAAGGTTCTGTATTTACTAATTATTCCATGACTGGTTGAAGTTACTGAAAACGATCAACTTAAAGTCCTTAATATTTCCTCTCCGGTCGTTGCCTCATGTCCACTGTCACTTTGCATAGCAACCGTTCCATATTCCGTACTTACCTCTGGGTGTGGTTGCGATGTGTTTGCGACTTCGTCGCTCCTTTTTACTCGAGAAATATTTGTCTTTTCTGTTTCACACTGATATATCTTTGACCCTGTGGTCTGTTTCTCCCATAGAAAGATTTCTCTTCCCCAAATATCACAGTCTAATTCTGAGCACGCCCATCAAACTAATAAAGAGCTTCCTTAGAATGTTGCTACTATTGATTTCATCAGCGCTGTCAAATGATCCTGCATGGACTTCATGGAATCAGACTACACTGGACATTGACTTGGTTATTTAACAAACATATTACTGGAGCAGTGAGAGAATATAAATTTATCACATTTAATTAAGGTACGATAGTCAATTGGAAAAATACTTGAAAAGAAAATATGCAGAATTATGGGGAAATTGGAGAGTGGTCTTACAGGATTGTTCATTCAGAGAGCTGGCAGGAGCACGATTGGCTGAAGTGCCTCATTCTGTGCTTCAGGATTCTATGACTCGAAGATTCAATGTTCCTGAGACTGTATGATTTTATGATTCTATAATACTGTAATTCTCTGATTCTGTGATTCTCTGATTTTATGATTCTGTTAGTCTGAGATATTGTGATTCATTGATTCTCTGATTCAATGATTCTTTGATTATTTCTGTGACACGGGCGCCTTTGTTCTGATAGTTTACTATAATTTGCTTGTCTTCCGCTGAATTGCAGTTAACGTAATGACGATCATTGTGCTGTCTCGTGGAAAGTGCGGACTCTCCAAATGTGTCACTCGCTACCTGGTGGCCATGGCAGCGGCGGATCTGATGGTCGTTATCACTGATCTGATATTGAGGCAGATCCCCATTACTTATCGTTCACAATTCACTTTTCTATACCACGTTCCCGTGTGTAATATTCACGCGGTCCTACTTAATGCAGCCACGGACTGTTCTGTCTGGTTCACCGTTACTTTCACCTTCGATCGATTTGTGGCCATTTGTTGCCAGAAACTGAAAACTAAATATTGCACCGAGAAAACGGCAGTTGTGGTTTTAGCAACAGTGAGTGTGCTGTTCTGTTTAAAGAATATTTTTTGGTACTTTTTCCACACCGGTGCTTATATGTTATCCAATAGCCCCTAGTTCTGTGGTGTGACAAGCGGTGCTCTATTCTCGTAGATGTGGACAGGCATTGAATTCCTTCATTATCTTCTAACACCGGGTGTCCCATTTGTTCTGATTTTGTTGCTCAATGCTTTAACTGTCAGACACATTTTAGTGGCCAGCAGAGCCCGCAGGAGACTCCGGGGTCACAGCAATAGGGAGAGTCCCAGTGACCCAGAGATGGAGAACCGAAGGAAATCCATCATTTTACTTTGTTATCTCGGGGAATTTTATCCTGTTATGGGCGCTGTTTCTGGTGTTTGTAGTTTCTGAGCGAATGTTTTTGATGCGCTATTCCTCTGTATATCTCCCTACATTCGTAAAAGAAATGGGATTCATGCTTCAGCTTCTGAGCTGTTGTCCCAACACCTGTATTTATGCTATAACACAGACTAAATTCAGAGAGCAATTGAAGAATGTGGTGAAATATCCATTTATTGTAATTGTCAGGTTAATTAAATAATTTACAGAAAGGAAGACTTCCTGACATTAGATTCTTATTTGGACGCTATTCACTTCATCGGCTCCCCTGAACATCCATTCTCCCAAAATGACGCACTGTGGTTGAGGTATATACAACCCACAAGATGTCCTCCTTCATCTTCCCAGGCAACTAGGCGTGGACAATAAAGAAGCCATTTCAACGTCATCCATATTCTGCAGAATTTTTCTTTCAAATGTGGTCTGTTAATTTGTCCAATCCATTCACTGCGGTCTCTGCGATTACAAATGAACAATGTTCCATATTCCAGCAAGCATTTTGTGATTATCATAGAATCATCGAATGGTTACAGCACATAAGCATGCCATTCGGCCCATCAAACACGTGCCGGCTCATTATAAGAGCAATCCATTTTGTCCTATTACCCCGCCCTTTCCTTGCAGCCCTTCAATTGTTTTCCCTTCAATTATTTACCAAGTTCCCTTTTGAAAACCACGATTGAATCTGCTTCCACCACACTTTCAGGCAACAAATTCCAGTTCACAATTACTCACCTTAAATCTGTATCCCCTGGTTCTCAAATGTTCACCAATGGGAAGAGTTTATCTTTATTTACTTTATCTACACTCTTCATGATTTTGAATACTTCTTTCAAATCTTCTCTTAACTTTCTCTGCTCTAAGGAGAACAATCTCAGCTTCTCCAGTCTATCCACGAAACTGAAGTCCCTCACCCCTGGAGCCATTCGAGGTGATCTTTTCCGCACCATCTCGAAGACCTTCACATCCTTCCTGATGTGCGGTTCCCAGAATTGGACACAATATTCCAGATGTGGCAGAAGCAGTGTTTTATAAAGGTTCAACATAACTTCCTTACTTTCGGACTCTATCCTTCTATTTATAACGTCCAGGATCCCGTATGCTTTTTTAACCACTTTCACAACCTGTCCTGCCACCTTCAGAGATTTGTGCACATGTAGCCCCATGACTCTCTGTTCCTGCACCATCTTTTGAATTGTACCATTTAGTGTATATTGCCTCTCCTCATTCTTCCTGCTTAAATATATCACCTCGCACATCTCTGCGATGAATTTCAGCTGCCATGCGTCCGCCCATTCCACCAGCCGGTCTATCTCCTCTTGAAGACTATTACTATCCTCCTCACTGTTCTTACACTTTCAAATTGCACCCTTACACCCAAGTCCAGTCATTAATATATCTCAAAAACACAGTGTTCCTAGTACTAACCCCTGGGGAACACAACTGTACACCTTCCTCCAGGCAGAGAAAACAACAGTTCACCACTACTCTCTACTTCCTGTCACTTAGCCAATTTTGTATCCATGCTGCCACTGCTCCTTTTGTTCCGTGGGCTTGAATTATGCAACTTTCAAAAGTTGACCCGAGTTTGTTGTGAGTTCAGAAGAGGTACAACAGAGTGCAATTCAAAGATGGAGCTCACAGTCCTTGTGATAATCGGATGAAGACATCATTTCAGAGAGTTCTACGCCATGTGTTTCATATCATTACTGAGTGCGATTCACAGGGTAGAAAACTCACTAGTTTCAGAAACAAGGACACTTTCATCAGCAGAAATTAATTTCAGCAATCTGGTCTCGGGGAGTTGATGGACAGATTAAAAAGGAGAGGTGCTAGAACTGATTCCTGAGGGAGGCCAGTGATTTAGTATCTCCGTAGCATCGTGCAGTCGGCCATGTGTAATCTGAAACTTCGGCAGGGGGCCTCGTCCGTGAGTCTAAACACGGAGACAGATTAAGTGTGGGCGGCGATGTGTGGAAACCGGAATAGATACAGACGGAGGTGAAAAGAGAGAACGAGGAACTGAGCCAAATTCGAAAATAGCAAGCTGTCAGTAAACTGAGCTGGAAAATCTGGAAAGTGGAGGAAGGCGTCCGAATATCATAGTATCATAGTATGGTACAGCACAGAAGGATTCCCTTCGGCCCATCACGCACTGAAAGAGCTATCAAATAGTTCCACTCCCATGCTCTTTCTCCATAGCCATGTAAATGTCTTCTCCTCAAGTATTTCTCCAATTCTCCATTGAAAGTTATTATTGAATATGCTTCTACCACCCGTTCAGTCTCTGCATTCCAGATCATACTCGCTCTTTGCGTAAGAAAATGTTTCCTTCTATCGCCTCTGTTTTTTTTGCCAATCACTTTTAACCTTAGTCCTCTGGTTACCGACACGTCACTCACTGGAAACACTTTCCCCATATTTACTCTATTGAAACCGTTCATGATTTTGAACAACTCCATCAAATCTCCTCTCCAGTGTCGCCACATTACTGATGACACTTTTCCATGGTAGAATTGTAGAAAATCTCTTCTTCACCCTCTAACATCCTTCCTAAAGTGTAGTGCCCAGAATTGAACACAATACTCCAGCTGAGGTCCAACCAGTGTTCAATAAAGTTTTGGCATAACTTCCTTGCTTTTGCACATTATGTCTCTATTAGTAAAGCCCAGGATAACATATGATTTTTTAACAGCCTTCTCATCTTGTCCTACCACCTTCAAAGATTTGTGTACATACACCCCCAGGTCCCTTTGTTCCCGCAACCACTTTAAAAGTTTACCAATTACTTTAGATCGTCTCTCCTCATTCTTCATATCAAAATGTAGCACTTCAAACTTCTCTGCACTAAATTTCATTTGCCATGTGTCGGCCCATTTCACCAGTCTGTCTGTGTCCTCCTGAAGTCTGTCACTATTCTCCACATTGCTTGCGACAGTCCCAAGTTTCGGTTGATGTTTAAACTTTAAAATTATTTCCTGTATACCCAAGCCCAGTTCATTATTTTATATCGAAAATAGCAATGGTCCTAATACCTGGGGAACACAGCTGTTTAATTCTCTCCATTCTGAAAAATAACAACTGTTAACCAGTAATCTCTGCTTCCTGTCCCTCAGCAAATTTTGTATCCACGCTACCGCTGTCCCTTTATTCCATTGAGCGTTAATTTTGCGAACAAGACTGGTACGTGAGAATTTAACAAATGAATTCCGCAAGTCCATATTCACAACATCAACCGCACTACCCTCATCAATCCTCGCCGTTATTTCACCAAAGAACTTAAAAAATCTTGCTGAATTTCAATTATTAGCCCATACTTTTCTAAGTGCCACTTTTAATTTTGTCCCACATTTTTGTCTCTGAAAGTTTCCCCATCACCGATGTTGGCTAATTGCCGGGTTTATGTCTCTCCCCTTTTTTGAACAGGGGTGTAATATTTGCAATCCTCCTGACCTCTTGCACCGACCCATATCTGAAGAGTATTGGTAGATTGTGGCCACAGCCTCCAGAATTTCTACCCTTCATTCACCCAGTAATCCAGGATGCATCCCTTCTGGACCGGGTGTCTTGTCTACGTTGAGTGCTGACCACCTTTTACTATCTTCTCTTTATCTATTTTTATCCTATTCAATATCGCAACTACCTCAACTTTACTGTTACATTGACAGCATCCTCTTCTCTTGTAAAGGCCGCGATAAAGTCCCTCAATCATACCTTCTGCCTCCACAAGAAGATTTCCTTATTGGTCCCTAATCAGCCGCACCCTTCCATTGTCCTTACACTTTTACTATTTATGTGTTTATAAAAGACTTTTGTGTTCCCTTTCATGTTAGCCGCTAATCTATTCTCACAATCTCCTTTTGCCTCCCTTATTCCTTTTTTGGATTTCTTCTGTACTTTCTGCATTTAGCTTGGTTCTCGACTGGATCATGAACCTCACATTTGACACAAGCCGCCTTTTCCTGCTTCATTTTGCTCTATATATATTTTTTCACCCAGGGAGCTCGAACCTTGGATGTCCTTCCTCTGCCCTCTCCCCCAAACTCCGCCCACGTGTCAATGTGACTGCTTTGGATGCAAAACGTTTCCTCCTTGAAGGCCTCTCATCGGTCAATTACTGATTTGCCTTCTGTTGTCCATGGCACAGAATATGCAGCTCCAGACCCCAGCTGTCATGCCTTGTTAGCTAACAGTTATCGTAAACTGTCTTTTTAGCTTTAAGGCTATTTAACTGTCCGCTAAGACAAAACACTGAAAGTCTAACAATAAAAAAGCATTAACGACTGTTAAAAACGCTAACCAATCAATTAAATATTAATAATAACGTAATTCTAAACACCAAACATATGAAACAAATAATGAAATATTTCTCTGTGTATTACCTCCGCCGCTCCTGCTTGTGTTGTGAGATCACTTTTTGATTTTTCTGTCTGTTTCAGCCTCACCGCTGGCGCCATTTTATGGTCTTAAATTCAAAGTGCGGGAACATGATTGAGGAATCTGCATTCGATACATTCAAAGTGTTGGAACATGAATCAGGAACCTGCATTGCATATATTCAAAGGAACCCGCATTGGATACATTCAAAGGGGCCAGAGTATGATTGAGGAAACCATTAAATACATTTAAAGGACCAGAATACGATTGAGGAAACCGCATTAGATACGTTCAATGGGAATGGGACGGAAACAGACAAACATGAGAAAATAACAAATCTGTGTTACTAACCTGGGTTTCAAACGTCCAGCGTGCGGGAGGAAGGGGAGAGAGATGGAAGAGAATCACAGGTAAGATCACCTTGGAGACCGTTGGCCCCGAATCTGTTCTAATTTCCCCCACTGTCGCTCCATCACGTTCATGGCCATATTCATACATTGATGTGTTTTAATCAACAATGAATGAGATTTGACACTGTCTCTGGTCTAAAATAACGGCTTCATATATTTGAGTTCAACCGCTATGTTTAATCTCCAGCCTGAATATTTAGCTCTAAACCGAGAATCAATTGATAATCTGGATTCAAGGTTTCATCCGCCGGCCGGCAGGAAGCAAAGGCGGAATCTGATCCGTGTCATGTGTGAGCAGAACACAATATTCCAGCTGTTCATATTCATGATGCTGCAGAATATTCCAAACTGTTCTCAACATCTGCAATTCCTGTTAAATATCGGAGGGGTTTAGATTATTGTTATGATCGATCCGATGTTTCCCGATTTTATAAATTTGCAGCAAATTGAATCTCACTAAACCGGTGAAATATTAATTACCGAGATTATAAACAGAGTAACTTTATTACAATTTAACTGCGATGGCGAAGTGGTTCAGATATTAAACTCGAAATCTCAATGAAGTTTCCCCCCGCAGGTTCGAACCCTGCTCGCAGGGGTTTTGCTCAATGTCGGGCTCAGTGTTTCCTCGAGCTATTTTCTTTAATCCGCTCCCTCTGGAGATCACTGGTCGCGAAACTGCTCAGAATTCACTCCACTGCATTTATTAACCTACTCTTACACAGATTGAGGCCCAGCTTAGTGTTGTGATTGGAAACACGAACAATATCTGGGAGTCAATTCGATATTTTGGGCTGTTAGTAACTGAACAAAATGTCATCATCAGTGAGAAATAAACACACAAAATAATAATTTCAAAAGAGCATTTCAATATTTGCAGAAAACAAGAACAAATGGCCACTAACGGTTAAACATGCTCTTCCGTTCCGAGTTGGACATGTTTTGTCCAGTGTGCAAATCGACCGAGGCAGGACTCAAATCGGCAATCTTCTGACAACATCACGATGAACACCGAAACCAGACGCCTCATCCATTGGGACACGTGAGCACTCTGCCGTTCCACGGACTAATGATCCTTAATCTTAATAACCAGTGATTGAACAATGTGATTGGATTTGTTTCAGCTCCATTCTCTGCACGGGACATTTCCCAGCGGCTCGTTGGTCTCGGGATATGATAAGTCTTAACCACGAATGACGAAGGCGTGCTTAGGTATTAACACTATGTTGACCATATTCATTAATTCGTCGAAAGATGGACTCGGAACAAAGGAGCAAGAGTCGGTCATTCATCCATCGAGCCTGTTCCGCCATTCAATTCGTGTCATAGGAACAAAGGAACAGAGGAACAAGAGTAGGCCATTCATCCATCGAGCCTGTTCCCCCATTCATTTAGTGTCATAGGAATATAGGAACAAGAGTAGGCCAGTCATCCATCGAGGCTGTTCCTCCATTCAATTAGTGTCATACTTTTGCGAATCAAATATGTTTCAATCTCTGTTTCGAAATTTTCGCCAGTTGTGGCAGGACCCATCCTTGACCCCTCCAATTTTCCGTCTATATGTTGACCCTCGGTGATATCATGCGAAAATACAATATCAGATTCCCTGTGTATGGTGACGAAACCCAGCTCTATAACACCACCACCTCTATCAAGCCCTCCACTTTATGAATGGTCACACTGCTTGTCCGACATCCAATACTGGATGAGCAATTATTTCCTCCAACGAAATATTGGGAAGACCAAAGCCATTGTCTTTAGTCCGGGATGCAACCTCAGATCCCCAGCCACCGACTCCACCCTTCTCCCTGGTCACTGTCTGAGGGTGAACCAGACCATTCACAGCCTCGGTGCCCCAGTTCACACTGAGATGAGCATCAGAACACATCTCAGCTCCTTCATCAACACCACCTACTCCCACCTCTGTAACATCGTAACCCTGCTCCCTGCCTCAGCTCATCTGCTGCTGAAACACTTATCCTTGCCTGTTCTTATCTCTATAATCGACTATTACAATGCTCTCCTGGCCGGCCAACCGTCTTCCACCAGCCACAAAGTTGAGCACATCCAAAACTCTGCTCCCGATATCATAACTCGGACCAAGTCCCATTCTCCCATCACCCCCTGTGCTCGCTGACCAACATTGGATGCCGGCCGGGAAGGACTCGATTTTAAAATTCTCATTCTAGTTTTCAAATCCCACCATGGCCTCGCCCATCCCTCACTATCTCTGTAACCTCATACAACCCTACAACCCTGCAATGTCTCTGCATTCCTCTAATTCTTGCCCCTTGCACTTCCCGATTTTAATCACTCCAATGTTGGCGGCCGTGCCTTCAGCTGCCTCGGCCCTAAGCTCCAGAATTCCCTCCCCAAACTTCTCGGCCTCTCAACCTCCTTTCAGACGTTCCTTAAAACCTACCTCTTTGATCAAACTTTTGGTCACCCGTCATAATATCTCCTTATGTGGCTCGGTGTTAAATATTGTTTGATAATCGCTCCTGTGAAGCAACTTCGGACTTTTTTTAATGTTAAAAGCGGCATATAAATAAATGTTGTTGTTTTATCTTTCACAGTTCATGCATCAAACCGTGATGTCACACTTCATACATCATACCGTGATGTCATATTGCACACATCATACCGTGATGTCACACTTCATGCATCATACCACGATGTCACATTTCATGCATCATACAGTGATGTCACACATCATGCATCACATCGTGATGTCAAACTTCATGCATCAAACCGTGATGTCACACTTCATACATCACATAGTGATGTCATACTTCAAACATCATATGGTGATGTCACACTTCATAAATCATATGGTGATGTCACACTTCTTACATCATACACTGTGACAAGGAAGGGCATCCAAAGCTAGAGATCAGCTTGATGACTGAAGAGATAGAGATTAAAATGAAACAGAAACAAAGTGGATTATGACGAATGTAAGGTTCATAATACAGTGGAGAACCAGGCTGAATACAAAAAGTACACATGAGATGTAAAAAGGGCAGAAGAGGGGCAAAGAGAGAATATGAGAACAGATTTGCGGCTAAAAATAAAGTATTTTATCAACATATAAGTAGTGAAAGATTAGTCCCAGGAGTGTGTGACCGATCAGAGACCAAAGTGAGGATCTTCTATATATGGGCCAAGTGCAGGCAATTGGGACTAGCTCAGTGGTATAAACTGGGCGACATGGACATGTTGGGCCGAAGGGCCTGTTTCCATGTTGTAACTTCTATGATTCTATGATTCTATGATTCCAGTGGAGGCAGAAAGCACACGTGCTAACTGAATCCTGTTCATCCGTCTTCACTACAGAAGAGGATACTGCCCATGTAGCAGTAAAGGAAGAGGTAGTAGAGAAATTGGATAGGATAATAAAAGATAATGAGGAGATACTAAAAGGGTTGTCAGTCCCCAAAGTAGAAAAGTCACCCGGTCTGGATGGGATGAATCCGAGGTTGCTGATACAAGTTAGGTTGGAAATTGCGAAGGCTCTGACCACAATTTACCAATCCTCCTTCGATAGGGGAGTGGTGCCAGAGGGCTGGAGAATTGGAAATGTGACACCCCTGTTCAAAATACAGGAGAAGGATAAACTTGGCAACTGCAGGGCATTTAGATGAATGTCGGTGGTGGGCACACTTATAGAGACATTAATACACGACAATATTAATTGGCACATGGAAACATTTGGGTGAATAAGTGAAAGTCTGCATGGATTTTCTAAAGACAAATCGTGTTCGACTAACTTGAGTTATTTGATGAAGTAAAGGAGACGACTGATGAGGGTACTGTGGTTCATGTTGTGTATATGGAAAATTACCACATAATGGACTTGTTAGCGAAATTGAAGCCCATGGGATTAAAGGAGCAGTTTCTGCATTGATACGAATTTGAAAAGGAACAGAAAGCAGAGAGTGTCAGTGGCCGTTTGTTTTTAATACTGCAGGGAAGTGTGAAGTGTTGCTTCCCTGGAGCCGGTGTAGGGACCACTGCAGTTTTTGATAAATATTAATAATCTGGACTAGATTATACAGGACGTAACTTCAAACTTTCAGAATACATGGAAATGTAGCAAACAGTGAGGAGGATAGTAACAGATTTCAGGAGGACATAGATAGACAGGTGAAATGGTGTAACTACATTAGACTTTGCAGGACAAGTTGAGAGGTCTGTTGTGAAGACATGCAGGATTCTTGGACTGAAAATAGATGCATAGAGTATAAAAGCAAGGAAGTTTTGCGAAACCTTCAAAAACCAGCCTTTAGGACCCACTGGAATATTGCAATATATTCTGCCCAACACACATTAGTAAGTATGTCAAGGCCTTCGAGAGCGCAGAGGGGAGATTTGCGAAAATGAAACCAGAGATGTAATACTTCAGTTACGTGCAGAAACTAGAAAAGCTGGAGTCGTTCTTCTTCGAGCAGGGAAGGTTAAACGGACCTTTGATAGAGGTGTTCAATATCATGAAGGCTTTTGATAGAATGAATAATGAGACACTGTTTCCAGTAACAGAATGGTTGGTGAACAGGGCACTCAGATTTAAGGTAACTGCAAAAGAACAAGATGCATCATCGGAACATTGGAACATAGGAACAGGAGTAGGCCATTCAGCCCCTCGTGCCTGATCCGGCATTTGATAAGATCATGGCTGATCTGTGATCGAACTCCATATACCTGCCTTTGGCCCATATCCCTTAATACCTTTGGTTGCCAAAAAGCTATCAATCTCAGATTTGAATTTCGCAATTGAGCTGGTATCAATTGCCGTTTGCGGAAGAGAGTTCCAAACTTCTACCACCCTTTGTGTGTAGAAATGTTTTCTAATCTCGTTCCTGAAAGGTCTGGCTCTAATTTTTAGACTGTGCCCCCAACTCCTCAAATCCCCAACCAGCGGAAATAGTTTCTCTCTATCAACCCTATCTGTTCCCCTTAATATCTTATAAACTTCGATCAGATCACCACTTAACCTTTTAAACTCCAGAGAATACAACACCAATTTGGGTAATCTCTCCTCGTAACGTAACCCTTAAAGTCCGGGTATCATTCGAGTAAACCTATGCTGCACTCCCTCCAAGGCCAATATGACCTTCCAAAGTTGCGGTGCCCAGAACTGCTCACAGTACTCCAGCTGCGGTCTAACCAGGGTTTTGTATAGCTGCAGCATAACTTCTGCTCCCTTGTACTCCACTCCTCCAGATATAAAGTCCAGCATTCCATTAGCCTGATTCATTTTTTTCTACACCTGTTCATGACACTTCAATGATCGATGTACCTGAACCCCGAGGTCCCTTTGGACGTCCACTGTTTTTAACTTTTTACCATTTAGAAAGTACCCTGTTCTTTCCTTTTTTGCTCCAAAATGGATGACCTCACATTTGTCTACATTGAATTCCATTTGCCACAGTTTTGCCCATTCACCTAATCTATCAATATCCCTTTGTAATTTTATGTTTTCATCTACAATGCTAACAATGCCACCAATCTTTGTGTCATCGGCTAACTTAGATATGAGACTTTCCACGCCTTCATCTAAGTCGTTGATAAAAATTGTAAATAATTGAGGCTCCAAGACAGATCCCTGCGGGACTCCACTATTCACATCCTGGCAATGTGAGTGCCTACCCATTATCCGTACTCTCTGTCGCCTTTCGCTCAGCCAAATTCCGAACCAATTCCGTACTCAGAATCATAGAATCATAGAAATTTACAACATGGAAACAGGCCCTTCGGCCCAACATGTCCATGTCGCCCAGTTTATACCTCGAAGCTAGTCCCAATTGCCTGCACTTGGCCCATATCCCTCAACACCCATCTTACCCATGCCTCTGGCAGCTCGTTCCAGACACTCACCACCCTTTGAGTGAAAAAATTGCCACTCTGGACCCTTTTGTATCTCTCCCCTCTCACCTTAAATCGATGTCCCCTCGTTATAGACTCCCCTACCTTTGGGAAAAGATTTTGACTATCTAAGATTTTGACTATCTTCCCTCGATTCCATGGGCTTCTATCTTAGCCAACAGTCTCTTATGTGGGACCTTATCAAATGCCTTCTGGAAGTCCATATAAATAACATCCATTGACATGCCCCTGTCCACTACTTTCGTCATCCCTTCAAAAAAATCAATCAGGTTTGTCAGGCACGACCTACCTTTCACAAATCCATGCTGGCTCTCTCTGATCAACTGAAAATTCTCGAGGTGTTCAATCGAGGAAGATAAATACGCAGTTATTTGTTATGATCCACAATGGTGGAAGCAAGTTCAATAATAACGTTCAAAATGTATTCAATAATAACGATGAATACTGGAAGTGGACAAATTTGCATGGCTATTGGAGAGGAGCAGAGGAGTGGTACGAATTAGACAGCTCTTTGAAGAGCCGGCATTGTCACGACAGGACGAATTATCTCCTTCTGTGCTGCATCATTCTGTGATTTTATGATTCCACGCTTAATAACAATCAAGGAAGATGAAAGAGATCTGTCGGATTGACGATAAATTGCAACAGTCGCAACAATGCACGCTGACAGCGAATGGAGCAAATATGTTGGGATGCATTAAATGGTCAATATTGAGCTGATATAGTGAGGTCACCATATCACTTCATAAATGATTGCTGCGACAGCACTTAGAATACTGTGTACAGTAATGGTCACCACTGTAGGAACGTGATACTCCAGCTATTGTTTGGATACAGATGAGAGCAACTAGAACGTGTGAGCGGATGGAGGGATTGGGTTATGAGAAGCGCTTAAGTAAATTGGACATTTTCTCAGTGGGAGAGAGAAGGTTGAGAGCTGATATGATTTCAGTTTTTAGATTCTAAAGGGACCAGATAATAGAGTTATACAGGACGGATAGAGGCCCTTCGGCCCATGTGGACCATGATCAGCTCTTTCACCTTATCCAGACCCATAGTACCAGAGGACATGGCCTGCGCTTGAAGGGTGGGAAATTCAAAACTAATCTGCAGAAATTATATTGCATTGTGCGAGTGGTAATCTATGGAACAGACACAATATGGAGACGGTGCAAGCAGTCAGTATTGATTCATTCAAATGCAAATTAAGTAGTTCCCGTTCAGAAAATTGAATTTTGGTGTCCAGTTTGGGAATACTTTGCAACGTCCCCTGCGGTCAGTGTCGCACATTTAGGGTGAAAAGGTGACAAATCTCTCCACCAGTAGGGTATTCCCCGTGTCATTTCTGGGTCTGTTGTAAACTAATTGATAGAGATTGATTGCACAAATCCTTTATGATTGTATCAGGATGTTAGAAGGGCAACTAGATGGACCTTGCTCTCTTGTCGTTCTGTAATTCTTAATGTGATTTGGTATCACGCTGTAAGCCCGCGACTTTCACATTTATTTTCCATTCTGTACAAAGTTACTAAGATTATATTCTGGTCATTGCAGCGTTAGATTATACCTTTCTGCCGTGCCTGCGAACATTGTTGGTGTTTCAGCGGTAATTGTAATCTGTTTGTTCAATGACCTGATTAATATCAGTCACCATGGAATACAATTCTCCCAGGAGAGGTTTGCTCCACAATAAAAAAAGCGTTTAATTCACCACCTCAGCTCAAAGTGTGAGGAGAGCATCGCCTCCAGCATCAACTGGAATCATCAGTCCACCAACAAACTAAACTAATGGATTCGTTCCTGGCAATAAAATATCTGATACACTGGACACTTTGCGATTTCCAAAAAATTTACAATCCCGTCCTCGCTGCTTTTGGTGTCCCTGGTAAGTCCCGATATCCAGTTATTAATTCTATAAAACACGTTAAATTGTATTAATGTTCTTGTCATTTACTATTCCCTCCTCCCAGCATTTGGTGTTCCTGGTAAGGCTTTATATCGAGCAATTCATTATATAAGCCATGTTTCATTGTATTTCTGTTCTTAATTTGTAATAACCCCATCTCGCTGCTGTTGTATTCATGGTCAGTCTTCATCAACTGTTATTGAATCTGTGACCTCCGTACAACTGTATTGCTCGACTTTTAATGTACATCATGATATCCAGAGAAAAGGTGAAATTCAGTGCTCTTCTCTCACTGTGTTTGCGATAGTACGGAGCTCCTCTTACTGTGTTTGGTATAATACCCGCGCTTACTGTGTTGGGTATAATACCCGCGCTCATCTTACTGTATTTGGTATAATACCGGGCTCCTCTGACTGTGTTGGGTATAATACCTCGCTCATCTTACTGTGTTTGGTATAATACCGCGCTCCTCTTACTGTGTTTGGTATAATACCGCGCTCCTCTTACTGTGTTTGGTATAATACCGCGCTCATCTTACTGTGTTTGGTATAATACCGCGCTCCTCTTACTGTGTTTGGTATAATACCGAGCTCATCTTACTGTGTTTGGTATAATACCGCGCTCCTCTTACTGTGTTTGGTATAATACCGGGCTCCTCTTACTGTGTTTGGTATAATACCGCGCTCCTCTTACTGTGTTTGGTATAATACCGCGCTCATCTTACTGTGATTGGTATAATACCGGGCTCCTCTTACTGTGTTGGGTACAATACCCGCGCTCATCTTACTGTGTTTGGTATAATACCGCGTTCCTCTCACTGTGTTTAGTATAATTCCGCGCTCCTCTATGTGTTTCGTACAATACCGAGCTCCTGTTGTCGTGTTTGGTGTAATGCCGCGCTCCTCTTCCTGTGATTGGTGTAATACCGCGCTCCTCTGACTCTGTTTTACATAATACCGCGCTCCTCTTACTGTGATTGGAAAAATACAGCGCTCCTCTGACTGTGATTGGTATATAACCGCGCTCCTCTTAGTGTGTTTGGTATAATACCGCAATCCTCTTCCAGTGTTTTGTATGATACCGCGCTCCTCTTTCTCTGTTTGGTATAATACGGCGCTCCTCTTACCGTGGTGGGTATAATACCGCGCTCCTCTTCCTGTGATTGTTATAATACCGCGCTCCTCTTCCTGTGATTGGTAGAATACCGCGCTCCTCTTCCTGTGATTGGTAGAATACAGCGCTCCTCTTCCTGTGTTTGGGATAACACTGCGCTCATTTTACTGTGATTGGTGTAGTACCGCGCTTCCTCGCTGCGATTTTTGGACAGTCTCCCATTCACTGGAATCAGCTGAATGAATAGTCCGCCCTTATTTCCCGCTGGTTGCTCTTCGTGTTTCAAATACTCTTTGAGGTTCTAAAATCAGCAATTTCACTGAACGATTCCCTGCCTTCATCAGATTACTGTCTTCGGTCTCCACTGAAACCTGTGTCAGTTCACAAATTCCCAGCATGAATTTGCCAGGGACCTTTAACTCCAGCTCCATGTGGTTCAGGTTGTGGGAGGAATGATTCAGTTCCCGTCAGCTGCCTCACTTCTCCCCATCTCCCTCACTGCACCAGTGTCACTGACCCCGGATACAGAGGACAGAAATGCAAGTGCAACATGTATCAAGGTCAATTCTTCATTTTATTATATTGCAGCGGATCTATCTCCAATCATTGCTGTGAAATAACCATTTAGACCCAGACCAGTCTGACACGGTTCAAAGGATCTATCAGCGAGTCTCACGCTGATTTTCGAACATCTCCTGCTATTCCACAATTCAACTGAGTTCACGTCATTTTTCCTGTTTATCATATGGATATGTAACAATACGATCCTTACTGGACTGCGATCAATTATTGACTAAATTCATGTTTTATTTTCCCACATTCCCTGTTTCAATTCGGAAAACTATTTGATGCTCACCAACAGATGAAACCCAGAAGCCCAGAGCTGCTCCTGTGTTGAGATCTTTAATGTTTCAATGTTATCAGACTGTTTGAAATAATTGATCATTCTTATATACGTTATTTGTAATATAACTGAACAGTCAGTCTTTAAAATTAATTACAATTTACATATTGCAAACACTAGATGTGAAAGTTCTCATTTTATGAATGATTCCATTGCAGGTTGAAGTCGCTCGAAACGTTCGACTTGAAGTCCAAAATAGTTCCTCCCCTGTTCGTCCCTCGTGAGCACTGGCAACTTAGATAGCAACCATTCCACACCCCATCTTTACCTGGTGCCGTTGCTATGTGCCAACTATTTCGTCGCCTCTTTCTACTCCAGAAATATTTGCCTTGTCTGTTTCGGATTGATGTAGAATTGAACCTCTGGTCTGTTTCTCCCATAGAAAGTTTTTTCTTGCCCAAATATCACAGTCTAATTCTGAGCACGCCCAACAAACTAATAAAGAGCTTCTTTAGAATGTTACAACGACTGATTTCATCAGCTCTATCAAATAATCCTGCATGGGCTCCATGGAATCAGACTGAACTGGAAATTGACTTGGTTTTAAGTGTTTGACAAACATATTACTGGAGCAGTGAGGGAACAAATATTGAAAACATTTAATTAAGGTACAATAGGCAATTGAATATATATATTTGAAAAGAAAAAATGCAGAGTTATGGGGAAAGTGGAGAAAGGCATTCGATAAGATGCCACATAAAAGATTGTTGCACAAGATCATGGTGTTGGGGGTAATATACTGGCATGGATAGAGGATTGGCTAAATAACAGCAAACAAAGAGTCGGGATAAAAGGCAATTTTTCAAAATGGCAATCTGTAACTAGTGGTGTGCCTCAGGGATCAGTGCTGGGGCCTTAACTATTTACAATATATATCAATGACTTGGAAGAAGCAACAGAGTGTCTTATGTCCAAATTTGCTGATGATACAAAGATTGGTGGAAAAGCAAGTTGCGATAAGGACACAAAATGTCTGCAAAGGAATATTGACAGGTTAAGGGAATGGGCAAAAATTTGGCAGATGGTATATAATGTGGGAAAATGTGAAGTCATCCACTTTGGGAGGAAAATATAAAAGCAAAATATTATTTGAATGGAGAAATACTTCAATATGCGGCGGTACAGAGGGTTCGGGGTGTCCTCGTACACGAAACACAAGAAGTCTGCATACAGGTGCAGTAGGTAATCCAGAAGACAAACGGAATATTGGCCTTTAATTCTAGGGGGATGCAGAATAAATGCAGGAAAGTCATGCGACAACTGTATGAGGTGCTGGGGAGACCACACCTGGAGTCCTGCGTACAGTTTGGGTTCCCTTATTTAAGGAAGGACATACTTGCATTGGAGACAGATCTGAGAAGGTTCACAAGGTTGATTCCGAGTATGGAAGGTTTGTCTTATGAGGAAAGATTGAACAGGTTGAGTCTATATTCATTGGAGTTTAGAAGATTGAGAGGAGATTTAATTGAAACATACACGATTCTTAGGGACTGGATAGGGTAGATGCTGAGAGGATGTTATCCCTCATGGGGGTTTCTAAAACAAGGGGGCATAGTCTCGGAATAAGGGGTCGCCCCTTTAAGACAGAAATAAGGAGGAATTTCTTCTCCCAGAGGGTCGTGAATCTTTGGAATTCTTTACCCCAAAAAGTTGTGGAGGCTGAGTCATTGAATCCATTCAAGGCTGAGTTCGACACTGTTTTGATCAGCAAAGGAGTCAAATGATATGGGGAAAAGGCGAGAAAACGGAGTTGATGTCAAACTCAGATCAGACATGATCTCATTAAATGGTGGAGCAGGCTCGAGGGGCCGAATGGCCGAATCCTGCTCCAATCTCTTATGGTCGCTTATGGTCTTATGGGTTATGGGATGGCTCATTCGGAGAGCTGGCAGGAGCACGATGGGCCAAATGGCCTTATTCTGTGCTTCAGAATTCGACGATTCAATGATACAATGATTCTATGATTCTGTGATTATTTCTGTCACACGGGGGCCTTTGTTCTGAGAGTTTGATCTAATTTGCATTTCTTCCGCTGAATTGCAATTAACTTAATGACGATCATTGTCCTGTCTCGTGGTAAGTGCGGACTCTCCAAATGTGTCACTCGCTACCTGGTGGCCATGGCAGCTGCGGATCTACTGGTCGTTATCACTGATCTGATATCGAGGCAGATCCCCATTACTTATCGTTCACAATTCACTTTTCTATACCACATTGAGGTGTGCAATATTCACGCCGTCCTGCTTTATGCAGTCACGGACTGTTGTCTGGTTCATCGTCACTTTCACCTTCGATAGATTTGTGGACATTTGTTGTCAGAAGCTGAAAACCAAACATTGCACCGAGAAAACGGCGGCTGTGGTTTTAGGAACAGTGACTATGCTGTTCAGTTCAAAGAACATTTTTTTCGTACTTTTTCTATACCGGTGATTATATTTTATACAATAGCCCCTGGTTCTGTGCTGTGACAAGCGGTGGTCGAAATTCGCAAATATGGACAGGCATTGAATTCCTTCATTATCTTCTAACTCCGGGTGTCCCATTTGTTCTGATCTTGCTGCTCAACACTTTAACTGTCAGACACATTTTAGTGGCCAGCAGAGCCCGCAGGAGACTCCGGGATCACAGCAAGAGGCAGAGTGCCAGTGAGCCAGAGATGGAGAACCGCAGGAAATCCATCATTCTACTGTTTGTTGTCTCGAGGAATTTTATCCTGTTATGGGCGTTGTTTCTGGTGTTTGTAGTTTCTGAGCGAATGTTTTTGATGGGGTATTCCTCTGTATATCTCCCCACATTCGTAGAAGAAATGGGATTCATGCTTCAGCTTCTGAGCTGTTGCACAAACACCTGTATTTACGCAATAACACAGATTAAATTCAGAGAGCAGTTGAAGAATGTGGTGAAATATCCATTCATTGTAATTGTCGGATGAATGAAATAATTTACAGTGCGGAAGAAATCGTGACATTAGATTCTTTCTTGGACGCTATTCGATTCATCCTCTCCCCTGAACATCTATTCTCCCAAAATGACGCACTGGAGTTCCTGTATATACAACCCACAAGATGTCCACTTTCATCTTCCCAGGTAACTGGGCGTGGACAATGACGGAGCCTTTTCATCTTCATCCATATTCTGCAGAATTTTTCTTTGAAATGTGATCTGTTAGTTTGTCCAACCCAATCACTGCGCTCTCTGCGATCACAAATGAACAATGTTCGATATTCCAGGAAGAAGTTTGTAATTATCCGGGAGTCATAGATTCATAGACTCGTGGAATGGTTACAGCACTGAAGGAGGGCATTTGGCCCTTCGAGCCGGTGCCAGCTCTTTGTAAGACCAATCCAGTTCGTCCCATTGCCCCGCTATTTCCCTGAGGCCGTTCAAGTGTTTTCCCTTCAATTATTTTCCAGATTCCTTTTTGAAAGTCACGATTGAATCTGCTTCCAACAACCTTCCAGGCAGCGTAATCTCGTTCACAATTACTCGCTGTGTTAAAAAGTTCTTACTCATGACGTCTTTCGTTCTTTTGTCAAACACCTTATATCTGTGGAGTCTGGTTCTCGACCCGTCACCAATGGGAACAGTTTCTTATTATTTCCGTTGTCGAGAAACTTCATGATTTTAAACGCTTCTATCAAATCTCCTCTTAACCTTCCCTGCTCGAAGGCGAGCAACCTCAGCTTCTCCAGTCTATCCACATAACTGAAGTCGCTCATCCCTGGAACGATTCTCGGAAATCTTTTCTGCACCCTCTCTGAGGCCTTCACATCCTCCCGAAAGTGCGGTGCCTAGAATTGGACAAAATACTCAAGTTGTGGCCGAACCAGTGTTTTATAAAGGTTCAGCATAAGTTAATTGCTTTTATACTCTATACTCTATACCTCGATTTATAAAGCCAACTATGCTTTATTTAATACTTTCACAGCCAGTCCTGCCACCTTCAAAGATTTGTGTACATATAACCCCAGGTCTCTGCTCCTGCACCCCTTTAGAATTGTAACATTTCGTTTGTATTGCCTCTCCTCATTCTTCCTGCCAAAAAGTAATCACCTCGCATATCTCTGCGTTCAATTTCAGCTGCCATGTGTGCGTCCGTTGCACCAGCCACTTGAAGCGTGTTACTATCCTCCTCAATGTTTACTACACGTCCAAGTTTTGTGTCATCTGCAATTTGAAATTGTGCCCTATACACCCAAGTTCAAGTTATTAATATATATCAAGAAATCAGTGGTCCTCGTACTAACACCTGGGGAACATCCCCATATACCTTCCTCCAGTGAAAACAACAGTTCACCACAACTCTCTGTTTCCTGTCACTTAGCGAATTTAGTATCAATGCTGCCTCCGCTCTTTTATTCCGTGGGCTTCAATTTTGCAATTTTAAAACGTTGACCAAAGTTAATAATGAGTTCAGGAGAGAGGAGAGCAGAGAGCAAATGTAAGTTGGAGCTCACATTCCTTGGAATACTCGGATGAGCACGTCATTTCAGACAGTTCTCTGCCATGCGTTTCATACCATCACTGAGTGTGGTTTACGGGGTAGAAAACTCACTAGTTTCAGTAACAAAGGCACGTTATCAGCAGAAATTAATTTCCGCAATCTGGTCTCAGGGAGATTATGTGCAGATTAAAAAGGATAAATGCTGGCACTGATGCAAGAGGGAAGCCATTGATTTGGTATCTCCAAAGCGTGCTGCAGTAGGCCATGTGTACTCTTAAACTTCGGCAGAGGGCCCAGTTTGCAAGTATAGACAAAAAGAGAGATTGAGCACGTTCGGGGATTGAACATGTGAGTAAACCGGAACAGATGCAGTTCATACGGGCAAAGAGAGAACGAGGACCCGAGCCAAATTAGATAACAAGAAGCAGTCAGTGAACTGAGCTGGAAAACCTGTAAAGTAGAGGAAGGGGTCTGAATATCATAGTTTCATAGGATCACAGCACGGTACAGCACAGAAGGAGTCCCTTCGACCCATCACGCCTGTGCCAGCTCACTGAAAGTGCTATCCCATTAGTTCCATTCCCCTGCTCTTTCCCCATAGCCTTGTGCATGAATTGGCCTCATGTTTTTATCAAATTCCCTTTGGAAGATATTATTAAATCTGCTTCTACCACCCCTTCAGACACTACATCCCAGATCATAACAACACTCTGCATAAAAACATGTTTCCTAATATCGCCTTTGGTTCTTTTACCAACCACTGGGTCCTCTGGTTACCGACAATTCTGCCACTGGAAACGGTTTCTCCTTATTTACTCTATCAAAACCTTTCATGATTTTGAACAACTCCATCAAATCTCCTCTTTACCTTCTCTTCTCGAAGGAGGACAATCCCAGCCTCTCCAGGAGTCGACGCGTTTTTTTTGTATATTCATGGGATGTGGGCGTCGCTGGAAAGGCCAACATTTATTGCCCATCCCGAATTGCCCTTGAGAAGGTGGTGATGAGCCGCCTTCTTGAACCGCTGCAGTCCGTGTGGTGAAGGTTCTCCCACAGTGCTGTTCGGAAGCGAATTCCGGATTTTGACCCAGCGACGATGAAGGAATGGCGATATATTTCCAAGTCGGGATGGTGTGTGACTTGGAGGGGAACGTGCAGGTGATGTTGTTCCCATGAGCCTGCTGCCCTTGTCCTTCTTGATGGTAGAGGGCGCGGGTTTGGGACGTGCTGTCGAAGAAGCCTTGGCGAGTTGCTGCAGTGCATCTTGCAAATGGCACACTCAGCAGCCACAGTGCGTCGGTGGTGGAGGGAGTGAATGTTTAGGGTGGTGGATGGGGTGCCAATCAAGCGGACTGCTTTGTCCTGGATGGTGTCGAGCTTCTTGAGTTTTGTTGGAGCTGCACTCATCCTGGCAAGTGGAGAGTATTCCATCACACTCCTGACTTGTGCCTCGTAGATGGTGGAAATGCTTTGGGGAGTCAGGAGGTGAGTCACTCTCCGCAGAATACCCAGTCTTTGACCTGTTCTTGTAGCCACAATATATATGTGGCTTGTCCAGATAGGTTTCTGGTCAATGGTGACCCCCAGGATGTTAATGGTGAGGATTCGGCGATGGTAATGCCGTTCAGTGTCAAGGGGATGTGCATTCGACGATCTCCTGCTGGAGAGTGTCATTGACTTGCAATTGACTGGTGCAAATATTACTTGCCACTTATCAGACCAAGACTGGATGTTGTGCAGGTCTTGTTGCATGCGGGCACGGACTGCTTCATTATCTGAGGGCTTGCGAATGGAACTGAACAGAGTGCAATCTTCAGCAAACATCCCCACTACTGATCTTATGATGGAGGGAAGTTCATTCATGAATCAACTGATGATGTTTGGGCCTAGGACACTGCCATGTGGGACTCCTGCAGCATTGTCCTGGGGCTGAGATGATGGTGTGTGTTTGTGTCAGTATGTTTAAACTCGTTGTCTCACTGTGCAGGTTTTTAAAGTGTATTGTAGTATGATGTGTGATTGTGTGTATCTTTAAACTCGCTGTCTCACTGTGCAGGTATTTAAAGTGTATTTTATGATTTAAAGTGTATTTTATAATCTTGAAACGCCCTATCTCACTGCCCTGGTATTTAAAGTTTATTGGAGGACCGTGTGAGTGTCTCTGTATTTTAAAACTCTCTGTCTCATTGTGGAGGTATTTAAAGTGTATTGGAGAATTATGTTTGATTGTGTGTATCTTTAAACTCTCTGTCTCACTCTGCAGGTATTTAAACTATATTGTACGATGGTGTGTCATTGTGTTTATCTTTTGACGCCCTGTCTCACTGTGCAGGTATTTAAAGCGATTTGGAGGATGGTGTGTGATTGCGTGTATCTTTAAACTCTCTCTCTAACTGTGCAGGTATTTGAAATGTATTAGAGGACAGTATGAGTGCATCTTTGTCATTAAACTCTCTTTCTCATTGTGCAGATATTTCAAGTGTATTGGAGGACGGTGTGACTGACTCTGTATCTTTAAACTCTCTGCCTCACTGTGCGGGTATTTCAAGTGTATTGGAGGACGGTGTGTCTGCCTCTGTATCTTTAAACTCTCTCTCACTGTGCAGTTGTGTCAAGTGTGTTGGAGGACGGGGTGACTGCCTCTGTATCTTTAAACTCTCTCTCACTGTGCAGGTGTGTCAAGTGTGTTGGAGGACGGGGTGACTGCCTCTGTATCTTTAAACTCCCTGTCTCACTGTGCAGGTATTTCACGTGTATTGGAGGACGAGGTGACTGTCTCTGTATCTTTAAACTCTCTGTCTCAGGTACAGCTATTTAAAGTGCATTGGACAATGATGTGTAATTGTGTGCGTATTTAAACTCTCTGTCTCACTGTGCAGGTATTTAAAGTGTATTGGAGAATGATTTTTGAGTGTGTGCATCATTAAAGGCACTGTCCCACTGCCGTGGTATTTAGTGTGTTGGAGGATGTTTTGGTTGTCTCTGCATCTTTAAACGCTCTGTCTCAATGTGCAGGTATTTCAAGTGTATTGGAGGATGATGTGATTGTCCCTGTATGTTTCACCTCCCTCTCTAAATGTGCAGGTATTTCATAAGAACATAAGAAATAGGAGCAGGAGTAGGCCAATCGGCTCCTCGAGCCTGCTCCGCCATTCAATGAGATCATGGCTGATCTGATCCTAACCTCAAATCTAAATTCATGTCCAATTTCCTGCCCGCTCCCCGTAACCCCGAATTCCCTTTACTTCTAGGAAACTGTCTATTTCTGTTTTAAATTTATTTCATGATGTAGCTTCCACAGCTTCCTGGGGCAGCAAATTCCACAGACCTACTACCCTCTGAGTGAAGAAGTTTCTCCTCATCTCAGTTTTGAAAGAGCAGCCCCTTATTCTAAGATTATGCCCCCTAGTTCTAGTTTCACCCATCTTTGGGAACATCCTTACCGCATCCACCTGATCAAGCCCCTTCACAATCTTATATGTTTCAATAAGATCGCCTCTCATTCTTCTGAACGCCAATGAGTAGAGTCCCAATCTACTCAACCTCTCCTCATATGTCCGCCCCCTCATCCCCGGGATTGACCGAGTGAACCTTCTTTGTACTGCCTCGAGAGCAAGTATGTCTTTTCTTAAGTAAGGAGACCAAAACTGTATGCAGTATTCCAGGTGAGGTCTCACCAATACCTTATATAACTGCAGCAATACCTCCCTGTTTTTATATTCTATCCCCCGAGCAATAAAAGCCAACAATGTAAGTGCTGAAACGTTTATATCCTGAGGCTATTGAAATAGACTCATTGTACAGATCTTGTCAAAGTGTGTATCACATGCAAGGACAAGTTGTAAAATAACATGTGGTCATCTATCGCAAAAAATGTTTGTCCATATGGGATAAATTAAAAGGTAATTAAGTAAACAGCAACACACGCTGACGGTGACCAGAGTGTGAATGGGCGGGAGGTCAAGGAGATTACACGACTGTAGTTGTCGGTGATCAATGTGTTAATGGGGTGAGAGTTAGAGGAGACCCCGGTACTGTTGGTGCCGGTGGTCAGTCTGTTAATGGGGCGGGAAATACACGAGATCCCGGGACTGTAGGTCCCGGTGGTCAGTGTGTGAATGGGGCGGGAGAAACATAGAAACAGAGAAAACAGGAGCAGGAGAAGGCCTTTCGGCACTTCGAGCCTGCTCCGCCATTCAATATGATCATGGCTGATCTGAATATCGATTTCAATACAATTTTCCAACTCTCTCTCTCCGTACCCCTTGATGCCTTTTCTGTCTAGAAATCTATTTAGCTCCTTCTTAAATCTATTCAGTGACTTGGCCTCAACAACCTTCTGCGGTTGATAATTCCACAGGTTCACCACCCTCACATTGAAGAAATGTCTCCTCATCTCAGTCCGAAATGTCCTACCCCGTATCCTGAGACTGTGACCCCTCATTCTGGACCCACCAGCCAGGGGAAACATCCTCCCTGCATCTAGTCTGTTTAGCCCTGTCAGAATTTTATATGTTTCAATGAGATACCCTCTCATTCTTCTATACTCGAATGAATACAGGCCAAGTCGACTCATTCTCTCCTCATTCGACAGCCCTGCCATCCCCGTCATCAGTCTGGTGAACATTCGCTGCACCCCCTCTCTGGCAAGTATATACTTTCTTAGGTAAGGAGACCAAAACTACAGACTATACTCAAGGTGTGGTCTCACCAAGGCCCTGTATAACTGCAATAAGATATCCTCGCTCCTATACTCAAGTCCTTTTGCAATGAAGGCCAACATCCCATTTGCCTTCCAAACTGCTTGCTGAACCTGCGTGTTTGCTCTCAGTGATTGTTGTACAAGGGCACCCAGGTCCCTTTGTACATCAATATTTCCCAATCTATCACCATTTCAATAAAACTCAGCCTTTCTGTTTTTACTTCCTTCACATTTATCCACATTATACTGCATCTGCCATGTATTTGCCCACTCACTCATCTTGTCTAAATCGCCTTGAAGCCTCTTTGCATCCTCCTCACAACTCACGATCCCACCTCGTTTTGTGTCGTTAGAAAACTTGGAAATAATCCCTCGTCCATATCATTGATATATGTTTTGAATAGCTGGGGTCCAAGCACTGATTCCTGCGGTACCGCATTAGTCACTGCCTGCCACCCCGAAAAAGACCCATGTATTTATGCTCACTGTTTCCTGTCTGTTAACCAATTATCAATCCATGCCAGTATATTACCACCAATCCCATGTGCTTTAATTTTGGACACTAATCTCTTATTTCGAACTTTATCAAAGGCCTTCTGAAAATCCAAATAAAGCACATTCATTGGTTCTCCCTTTTCTGTTCGACCTCAAAAAACTTCAGTAGTTTTGTATAACGTGATTTCCCTTTCATAAATCTATGTTGACTTTGTCTAATCCCGTTAACATGTTTTAACTGTGCTGTTATCACATCCTTTATGACAGACTGTAGCTTTTTCCCCACAACTGACGTTAGATTCACCGGTCTGTACTTCCCTGTTTTCTCTCTCCCTCCTTTTTTTAAATAGTGGGGATACATTTGCCACCCTCCAATCCGCAGGAACTGTTCCATCATCTGTAGAATTTTGGACGATGACAACTAATGCATTCATTATTTCCATGACATCCTCTTTTAGTACTCTGGGACGCAGGTTATCAGGCCCTGGGGATTTCTCGGCTTTCAGTCCCATTAATTTCACCAGGACTATTTTTTTAAAAAAATACTAATTTCCTTTAATTCCTTCTTTTCACCAGTCCCTTGGTTCCCTAGCATTTCTAGGAAGTTATTGGTGTCCTCCTCCGTGAAGACAGAACAAAAGTATTTGCTTAATTACTCTGCCATTTCCTTGCTCCCCATTATAAATTCTCGTGTTTCTGACTGTAAGGGATCTACATGTGTCTTCACGAATCTTTTTATTTTTACATACTGTGATCAATATGTTAACGGGGCGTGGCGGGGGGGGGGGGGGGGGTGGGTGATGGTGGGTGCGGTTGCAGAGGAGAGCTCAGGACTCCAGGTGTCAGTGATCAGTGTTTTAATGGGGCGTGAGGTGGAGGAGAACCCGGGATTGTCTGTGTCGGTGATCAGTGTGTTCATGGGGCGGGTTTCAGAGTTGATCTCGGGACTGTAGACGTCGGTGATCAGTGTGTTAATGGGGCGGGAGGTGGAGGAGATCCCGGGACTGTAGGTATCAGTGATCAGTGTGTTAATGGATCATGAGGTGGAGGAGAACCCAGGACTGTAGGTGTCGGTGATCAGTGTGTTAATGGGGCGGCTGTCGAGGTGATCATACAATAATGGAATCTTAGATTCTAACAGCAGAGGAGTCGGCCATTCGGCGTCTTCGTGCCTGTGCCTGTTCATTGAAAGAGCCGTCTAATTTAGTCCCACAACCGAACCCAGCAATTCAGTTGGCTTCGACTACATGTCCGATTGCCTTTTCAAATATCCTCCGGCACCAGTTTCCATCGCCCTTTCAGCTGGTGACAAAATTCTCCTAATTTCTCCTCTCGTTCTTTTGCCAATTATTTGAAATCTGTGACCTTTTGTTACTGACCCACTTGTCACAGGAAACAGCTCCAACCTACTTGCTCTATCAAGACCCTTCATCATTTTGAATGCCTTTGCTTTGTCTCCCCTTTAACCTTCTCTGCTCTGTACTCCTCTGTGCTCTCTCCAAGGCCTTGACATCCTTCCTAAAGTGAGTTGCCCAGAATTGGACGCAATACTCCAACTGAGGCCTAACCAGTGATTTATAAAGGTTGAGGTTGACTTCCTTGTTTTTTACTGTATGCCTCCAGTTACAAAGCCAAAAATCCCATACACTTTCTTAACTGCCTTATCAACTTGCCCTCCCACCTTCAAAGATTTGGAATTCCCCTCCCCTCCCGGTCCCGCTGCTCATGCTCCCTCCTCAAAATAGTCCCATTTAGATTATACTGCCTCGCCATGTTGTTAATCCCAAAGTGCATCACTTCACACTCATTAAATTGCATCTGCCATGTGTCTGCCCATTTCACCAGTCTGTCTGTGTCCACATGATGTCTGCTACTATCGTCCACACCATTTACTACGTTGCCAAGTTTAGTATTACCCGCAGACTTGGGAATTGTACGACTGAAATACAAGTGCAGGTTATTTGCATATATCAAGAAAAGCAATTTTCCCAATACCGATGCTTGGGGGACCCCACTGCTTCTCTCCAGTCAGATCAACATCCGTTCAATGTTACTCTCTGCACCCTATCCATCAGCCAATAATGTGCTGAAGTAACCACGTCCCTTTAATCCCATGCCCTTCTACTTTACGAATCTGTTCAAAGTTTGCAGAATACGAAACTCTGAAATGTAGTAAATAATGTCGAGGATCATAACAGATTCAGGAGGACATCGACAGACTGGGAAAATGGGCAGGCAGATTCCAGCTGAAATTTGACATAGAGAAGTGTGAAGTGATGCATTTTGGTCGGGGCAATGAGGAGAGGCAATATCAACTAAATGGGTCAATTTTAATGTTGGTGCAGGAACAGAGAGACCTGAAGCAGTATGTAGACTAATCTTTGAAGGTGGAAGGACAAGTTGAGAAGTCTGTTAAAAAAGCATATGGAACACTGGGCTTTATTAATACAAAAACAAGGAAGTTGCTCCAACACCTAATCTCAATGGTATTATTTTGAGGGGGGAGCAAGAGGCCTGAAACTTTTTTCTTCAACACCCAAACCAAAATTGAGCAAATTTTCCCAGTACTTATTCTCGGCTTATATCAGCTTTACACATCCAGCACCACTCTCCTTCCCTGGAATAACCCTTCTTTACCCTCGCAGTTCTGCGAGCGCTCTATCCACACGGCAACCCATTCTGATATCAATCAAAGAAATGATTCCCATCAATCGCAGCTCTTTTAGAAAGCTGCCAATCAGCTCTTTGATTGCTCAGCTGAAGCAGCCAGTTCGGGAGAGATTGAAAGGAATGTGGCCTAAAATGGATGGAACAGACACAAAGAAAAACAAGATTAAAGAGATAAATAGATAAATTCGAGAGTATGGAAGAAAGCTGAGGAGGAGGCTAAGTAATATTTTAGAACTATATTTAAATCGATGAACTATATTCTATTAATATTACAGTACTCAGGCAACTGCGAATTTCCCAGGACCATTTTTAATATTAAGTATTTCTTGAGATTTATCGTGTGAGTTGAAATGTTAAACAGTTGTCCAGAGCAGAGATGCTGTCATTAAAAGGGTGAAAGGCACCTTGACACGTAGATATCAGCCAAAATTCAATCATGATTCTGTTCCCACCATCTGCCCAAATACTGTGTGCAGCCATTCAGGCCTAGTTATTATAACAGCAACAACAACTTGTATAATACAACGCCTTAAATGTGGAAAAAAAACATCCTGAGGGGCTTCAGGGCGGGGCGAGGGAAAACATAAGCCGAGGAAGGAGATATTAGGAGAGGTGACCAAAAGCTCGGTCAAAGAGATGGGTTTAAGGAGAGTGGGCTTTTTGCTCTCCAAATTGGAGGAGAGGGAAGGGAAAGGACGAAGGAAACATACCTCCACCTGGAAGGAATTAGATTGACTTGACTCATTCTGATTCACCCCAACCTCGATTGCATGGGGGTGGATGTATCTATATACACATCACAGGAAGTGGAAGAAGAGGTCTGCGTTTTGGGCAATTTTCTGTGTCTTCTCTTGGATTGTTGCTTAGCATTGAAAAGAAAAGAACTCGGAAGAGTTTGAAGAGGGGGAGGGGGAGGAAATAAAACACAACAAGGCCTAAAAAGGGAGGGTGAATCATATTTAATCAAAACCCCCATTGCCTGGCCGAAGTTTTGCTGCAAAACCCATCCTGTGGAGTACTGAGCCTGGGCTGTTCCAGCTGTCTGAGTTGACGAGATCTCCTCCACCCGTCCACTCCGCACAATAAGACAATATCGGCCAAAGGGAAAGTGTATTCCACCCAACCCACCGTTCCCTAATTCTTCAGCGACCCACCCTCCTTCCCTCATTTCCATAGAACCATAGAAAAGATACAGCACAGAAGGGGGCCATTCGGCCCATCGTGTCCGCGCCGGCTCAAAGAACAACCAGATGCCCATTTTCATCCCTCATTCCAGCATCCGTTCCTTAGCCCTGCAGCTTACAGCACTTCAGGTGCATGTCCAGGTATTTTTGAAGAGTTGAGGGTCCCTGCCTCTCCCAACAATTCGGACTGCGAATTCCATACACCCACCACACTTTGGGTAAAATAGTTTTTCCTCAGGTCCCCTCTAATCCTTCCGCCAATCAGCTTAAATCTATGACCTCTCGTTCTTGAACTCTCCGCTAGTGGAAACAGGTACTTCCTGTCTACACTATTTCGGTCCTTCATAACTTTGTACGCCTCAATCAAGTCTCCCCTCAGCCTCCTCTGCTCCACGAAAAACAATTCCAGCCTATCGAATCTCTCCTCCTAGCTGCAATTTTGAAGCCCTGGAAACATTCCTGTAAATCTTCTCTGCACTCTCTCCAGAGCAATTACGTCCTTCCTGTAATGTGGTGACCAGAACTGCGCACAATGCTCCAGCTGTGGCCTTAACAGCGTTTTATACAGTTCCATCATTACAACCCTGCTTTTGTATTCCATACCTCGGCTAATAATGGAGCGCATTCGGTATGCCTTTTCACAACCTTATTTATCTATTCTGCCACCTTCAGGGATCTGTGCACATGCACTCCAAGGTCTCTAACTTTCTCCACCCTCTCAATATATTCCCTTTTACAGCGTGTTCCCTATTACTGTTTGCCCTCCCGAAGTGCATTACCTCACACTCCTCCGTGTTGAACTGCTTTTGCCACTTTTCTGCCCGCTCCACCAACTCATTGATATCTTCTTGGACTCTGCAGTTATCCTCTTCACTACCAACTGCACGGCCAATTTTTGTGTCATCCGCAAATTTGCCAATCATGCCCACCACATTCAAGTCTAAATCATTAATATATACCACAATCAGCAAGGGACCAAACACTGAGCACTGTGGCACACCACTGGAAACGGATTTCTATTCGCAAAGACATCCATCGAATTTTACCCTTTGCTTCCTGTTACTGAGCCAATTTTGGATCCAATTCGCCACATTTCCCAGTATCCCATGGGCTTTTTTCCTTTCTGACCAGTCTGCCATGTGAGACCTTGTCAAATGCCTTGCTAAAATCCAGGTAGACAGCATCCACTGCACTACTCTCATCAATCCTCCTTGTCACTTCCTCAAAGAATTCATGCAGATTTGGAAGGCATGACCTTCCCTGAACAAACCCATGCTGACTATCCCTGATTAAACCATTCCTTTCTGCTTTAACTTGCCCTGTATACTTCAAGACACCCAGGGGGCTCTAAATTTGGCACTGCCACAATTTTTGTTTGAGGGGACATGCCTGCATTGTACCCGTAGAATTTCGCTTTTCGTGCCTCCCACTGACCTGCCACTGATTACTACTCAAGTAATTGTGTCCAGTCCACTTCTGACAAATCACCTTAGTTCTCTAAATTTGCCTTCCCACAATTTAAAACGTTTACTCCTGATTTAACTCTGCCCCTTTCCATAATAATGCTAAAACTAACTGAATTGTTGTAACATTCCCCAATATGGTCACACACTGTCACTTCACCCACTTGCCCATCTTCATTTCCCAGGACTAAATCTAGAATTGCATCCCATCTTATTGGGCTTGTCACGTATTGGCTAAAAAATATTCCTCGACACCGATTATGAATTTTGGGCCCTCTGTGCCCCTCACACTCTTTGAATCCCAGTTGATGTTAGGGTAGTTGAAGTCCCCTGCTATTATTGCCCTCTTATTAGAAATTTGCTTGCATATTTGTTCTTCCATCTCCCTTTCGCCATTGGTGGGTCTACAGTACACTCCTGGGAGGGTGACTGCAACTTCCTTATTTCTCAGATCAACCCACATGGCATGGATTGATGATCCATTTCGCATATCATCACTTCTCACAACTGGAATTGATTCTTTAACCAATATTGTTACCCCACCCCCTCCATTTTTATCACCCACTCTATCCTGCCTGAAAAACTCTATATCCAGGGAAAGTGAGCCGCCAATTATCCCCCTCTTTATGCCAAGTTTCCGTTATAGCAAAGATACCATGCTGCCGTGTGCTTATCTGTGCCCTTAGCTCATCAGCTTTGTTTGTAATACTCCTTGCATTGAAGTATATACCCTGTAACCCCGTCAAATTCCTGTGCTGAACACTATTTAACCTTTGCTTCTTTTGCCTTTCCGAGTCGCTAAAAACGTCACCAACTGCTTTTCGACTTCCCTTCTCCTGGTCTGAATTTCTCCTATCTGTACCTGCCCTTTGGTTCCCAAACCTTTTGCCATACTAGTTTAAACCCTCCCCAACACAACTAGCAAATGCCCCCGCGAGGATATTGGTCCCGGTTCTGCTTGGCTGCAACCCGTCCAGCTTCTACAGGTCCCGCCTTTCCCAGAATCGGACCCAGTGATTCAGGAATTAAAACCCCTCTCTCGTACACCAACTCTCAAGCCACATCATCCTCCAATACAATTTAAATATCTGCACAGTGAGACAGAGAGTTTGAAGAGACAGAGACGCTCACATGCCATCTTACAATACATTTTGAATACCCGCACAGTGAGAAAGAGAGTTTAATGCAACAGAGACACTCACAGAGTCCTTCAATACACTTTAAAAATCACGGCAGTGAGACAGGGCCTTTAAAGATAAAAACAATCACACTTCATCCTCCAATACACTTGAACTACCTGCAGAGTGAGACAGAGAGTTTAAAGATAGACACAATACACATTAAATGCCTGAACAGTGAGACAGAGAGATTAAAGGTACAGAGACACTCACACCATCATCCTCCAATACACTTTAAATACCTGCAAAGTGAGACAGAGAGTTTAAAGATACACACAAACGCACATCATTCTACAATTCACTTCAACTATCTGCACAGTGAGACAGAGAGTTTAATGCTGCAGAGACACTCACACAGTCCTCCAATACACTTTCAATACCATGGCAGTGAGATGGGGCCATTAAAGATAAGCACAATCACAGATCATCCCCCAATACAATTTAAATACCTGCACATTGAAACATAGAGGTTAAACATACAGGGACACTCACATCATCCTCCAATACACTTTAAATACCTGCACAGTGAGACAGAGATTATAAAGATACACACATTTACACATCATCCTCCGATACACTTGAAATACCTGCACATTGAGACAGAGAGGTTCAACATTCAAGGACACTCACATCATCCTCCAATACACTTTAAATACATGAACAATGTGACAGAGAGTTCAAATATACAGAGGCACTCACACCGTCCTCCAAAACACTGTCATTACCTGCACAGTGCGACAGAGAGTTAAAAGATACACACAATTAAACATCATCCTCCAATACGCTTTAAATACCTGTACAGTGAGACAGAGAGTTTAAAGAGACACCCAATCACACATCATTCTACAATTCACTTCAACTATCTTCACTGTGAGACAGCGAGTTTAAAGTTACAGAGACACTCACACACCGTCTTACAATACATTCAGAACACCTGCACAGTGAGACACAGAGTTTAATGCTACAGAGACACTCACACAGTTCTCCAATACACTTTAAATACCATGGCAGTGAGACAGGGTCATTAAAGATCCGCACAATCACACATCATCCTCCAATACACTTGAAATACCTGCACATTTAGACAGTGAGGTCAAACATACAGGGACACTCACATCATCCTCCAATGCACTTGAAATACCCGCACAGTGAAACAGAGCGTTTAAAGATACAGAGACAACCAAAAGATCCCCAAACACATTTTAAATACCACGGCAGTGAGACAGTACCTTTAATGATGCACACACTCCTACATCATTCTACAAAACACTTTAAATACCTGCACAGTGAGTCAGGGCGTTTAAAATACAGAAACACTCACACGGTCCTCCAAAACACTTCAAGTATCTGCACAGTGAGAGTTTAAAGACACACACAATTACATATCATTGTCCAATACACTTTAAATACCTGTACCGTGAGACATAGAGTTTAAAGATAGAGAGACAGTCACCCCGTCCTCCAATACACTTGAAATACCTGCAATGTGTGAGAGAGAGTTTAAAGATACAGAGACAGTCACCCCGTCCTCCAATACACTTGAAATACCTGCAATGTGAGAGAGAGAGTTTAAAGATACAGAGACAGTCACCCCGTCCTCCAATACACTTGAAATACCTGCAATGTGTGAGAGAGAGTTTAAAGATACAGAGACAGTCACCCCGTCCTCCAATACACTTGAAATATCTGCACAGTGAGAAAGAGAGTTTAATGACACAGAGGCTCTCATACTGTCCTCTAATACACTTCAAATACTTGCACAGTGAGACAGAGAGTTTGAAGATACAGAGACACTCACACGGTCCTCCAATAAACTTTAAATACCAGGGCAGTGAGATAGGGCGTTTCAAGATACAGAGATACTCACACCATCCTGCAATACAATTTAAATGCCTGCACAGGGAGACAGAGAGTTTAAAGATACACACAATCACACATCATTCTCCAATACACTTTAAACACCTGCACAGTGAGACAACGAGTTTAAACATACTGACACAAACACACACCATCATCTCAGCCCCAGGACAACGCTGCAGGAGTCCCTCATGGCAGTGTCCTCGGCCCAAACATCATCAGTTGCTTCATTAATGAACTTCCCTCCATCATAAGATCAGTAGTGGGGATGTTTGCTGAAGATTGCATTGTGTTCAGTTCCATTCGCAACTATCAGATAATGAAGCAGTCCGTGCCCGCATGCAACAACACCTGCACAGCATCCAGTCTTGGTCTGATAAGTGGCAAGTAATATTCGCACCAGACAATTGCAAGTCAATGACACTCTCCAGCAGGAGACCGTCTAATCACCTCCCCTTGACACTGAACGGCATTACCATGGCCGAATCCTCACCATTAACATCCTGGGTGTCACCATTGAGCAGAAACTTAACTGGACCAGCCATATAAATACTGTGGCTACAAGAACAGGTCAAAGGCTGGGTATTCTGCGGAGAGTGACTCACCTCCTGACTCCCCAAAGCATTTCCACCATTTACGAGGCACAAGTCAGGAGTGTGATGGAATACTCTCCACTTGCCTGGATGAATGCAGCTCCAACAAAACTCAAGAAGCACGACACCATCCAGGACAAAGCAGTCCGCTTGATTGGCACCCCATCCACCACCCTAAACATTCACTCCCTCCACCACCGACGCACTGTGGCTGCTGAGTGTGCCATTTACAATATGCGCTGCAGAAACTCGCCAGGGCTTCTTCGACAGCACCTCCCAAACCCGCGTCCTCTACCATCGAGAAGGAGAAGGGCAGCAGGCACATGGGAACAACATCAACTGCACGTCCCCCTCCAAGGCATACACCTTCCCGACTTGGAAATATATCGCCATTCCTTCATCGTCGCTGGGTCAAAATCCTGGAACTCCCTTCCTAACAGCACTGTGGGAGAACCGTCACCACACGGACTGCAGCGGTTCAAGAAGGCGGCTCACCACCACCTTCTCAAGGGCAATTCGGGATGGGAAATAAATGTTTTCCTTTCCAGCGACGCCTGCATCCCATGAACGAATAAAAAAAACGCGTCGACACCTGGAGAGGCTGGGATTGTCCTCCTTCGAGAAGAGAAGGTTAAGGGGAGATTTGATGGAGTTGTTCAAAATCATGAAAGGTTTTGATAAAGTTAATAAGGAGAAACCGTTTCCAGTGGCAGAAGTGTCGGTCACCAGAGGACACAGTTTGGTAAAAGAACCAAAGGCGATATTAGGAAACATGTTTTTATGCAGAGTGTTGTAATGATCTGGAATGTAGTGTCTGAAGGGGCGGTAGAAGCAGGTTTAATAATAACTTCCAAAGTGAATTTGATAAACACTTGAGGGCAATTCATGCACAGAGCTATGCGGAAAGAGCAGGGGAATGGAACTATTAGGCGAGCACTTTCAGTGAGCTGGCACAGGCGTGATGGGTCGAAGGGACTCCTTCTGTGCTGTACCGTGCTGTGATACTATGAAACTATGATGTTCAGACCCCTTCCTCTACTTTACAGGTTGTCCAGCTCAGTTCACTGACTGCTTCTTATTATCTAATTTGGCTCGGTTCCTCGTTCTCTCTTTTCCCGTATGAACTGCATCTATTCCGGTTTACTCACATGTTCAATCCCCGAACGTGCTCAATCACTCTCTTGTTTATACTTGCAAAGTGGGCCCTCTGCCGAAGTTTCAGAGTACACATGGCCTACTGCAGCACGCTTTGGAGATACCAAATCAATGGCTTCCCTCTTGGATCAGTCCCAGCATTTATCCTTTTTCATCTGTACATAATCTCCCTGAGACCAGATTGCGGAAATTAATTTCTGCTGATAACGTGCCTTGTCACTGAAACTAGTGAGTTTTCTACCCTGTAAACTACACTCAGTGATGGTATGAAACGCATGGCAGAGAACTGTCTGAAATGACGTGCTCATCCGAGTATTCCAAGGACTGTGAGCTCCATCTTACATTTTCTCTCTGCTCTCCTCTCTCCTGAACTCATTATAAACTTTGGTCAACGTTTGAAAATTGCAAAATTGAACCCAAGGAATCAAAGAGCGGAGGCAGCACGGAAACTAAATTGGCGAAGTGACAGGAAACAGAGAGTTGTGGTGAACTGTTGTTTTCCCTGGAGGTCGGTGTTTGGGGATGTTCCCCAGGGGTTAGTATTCGGACCACTGATTTTTTGATACATATTAAAAACTTGAACTTGGGTGTACAGGGCACAATTTCAAATTGCAGATGACACAAAACTTGGACGTGCAGTAAACATTGAGGAGGATAGTGATAAACTTCAAGAGGATATACACAGGCTGGTGCAACGGACGCACACATGGCAGCTGAAATTGAACGCAGAGATATGCGAGGTGATTACATTTTGGCAGGAAGAATGAGGAGAGGCAATACAAACTAAATGTTACAATTCTAAAGGGGTGCAGGAGCAGAGACCTGAGGTTCCATGGACACAAATCTTTGAAGGTGGCATGACTGGCTGTGAAAGTATTAAATAAAGCATACTTGGCTTTATAAATCGAGGTATAGAGTATAGAGTATAAAAGCAAGTAACTTATGCTAAACCTTCATAAAACACTGGTTCGGCCATAACTTGAGTATTGTGTCCAATTCTGGGCACTGTAGTTTAGGGAGGATGTGAAGTCCTGAGAGAGGGTGCAGAAAAGATTTCCGAGAATAGTTCCAGGGATGAGCGACTTCAGTTATGTGGATAGACTGGAGAAGCTGTGGTTGTTCGCCTTAGAGCAGGGAAGGTTAAGAGGAGATTTGATAGAAAGCTTTTAAAATCATGAAGTTTCTCGACAACGGAAATAATAAGAAACTGTTACCATTGGTGACGGGTCGAGAACCAGACTCCACAGAGAGAAGGTGTTTGGCAAAAGAACGAAAGACGTCATGAGTAAGAACTTTTTAACACAGCGAGTAATTGTGAACGAGATTACGCTGCCTGGAAGGTTGTTGGAAGCAGATTCAATCGTGACTTTCAAAAAGGAATCTGGAAAATAATTGAAGGGAAAACACTTGAACGGCCTCAGGGAAATAGCGGGGCAATGGGACGAACTGGATTGGTCTTACAAAGAGCTGGCACCGGCTCGATGGGCACAATGCCCTCCTTCTGTGCTGTAACCATTCAACGAGTCTATGATTCTATGACTCTCCGATAATTACAAACTTCTTCCTGGAATATCGAACATTGTTCATTTGTAATCGCAGAGAGCGCAGTGGTTGGTTTGGACAAACAAACAGACCACATTTCAAAAAACAATTCTGCAGAATATGGATGAAGATGAAAAGGCTCCTTCATTGTCCACGCCTCGTTACCTGGAAAGATGAAGGTGGACATTTTGTGGGTTGTATATACAGTAACCACAGTGCGTCATTTTGTGAGAAAGGATGTTCAAGGGAGAGGATAAATCGAATAGCGTCCAAGAAAGAATCAAATGTCAGGAAGTCTTCCTTTCTGTAAATTATTTAATTAATCTGACAATTACAATGAATGGATATTTCACCACATTCTTCAACTGCTCTCTGAATTTAGTCTGCGTTATTGCATAAATACAGGTGTTTGTGCAACAGCTCAGAAGCTGAAGCATGAATCCCATTTCTTGTACGAATGTGGGGAGATATACAGAGGAATACCCCATCAAAAACATTCGCTCAGAAACTACAAACACCAGAAACAGCGCCCATAACAGGATAAAATTCCCCGAGATAACAAACAGTAAAATGATGGAGTTCCTGCGGTTCTCCATCTCTGGGTCACTGGCACTCTCCCTATTGCTGTGACCCCGGAGTCTCCTGCGGGCTCTATTGGCCACTAAAATGTGTCTGACAGTTAAAGTGTTGAGCAGCAAAATCAGAACAAATGGGACAACCGGAGTGAGAAGATAATGAAAAAATTCAATGCCTGTCCACATCTGCGAGAATAGAGCATCGCTTGTCACACCACAGAACCAGGGGCTATTGGATAAAATATAATCACCGTAATAGAAAAAGTACCAAAAAATGTTCTTTAAACAGAACAGCACAGGCACTGTTCCTAAAACCACAGCCGCCGTTTTCTCGGTGCAATATTTGGTTTTCAGCTTCTGGCTACAAATGGCCACAAATCGATCGAAGGTGAAAGTGACGGTGAACCAGACAGAACAGTCCGTGACTGCATAAAGCAGGACAGCGTGAATATTGCACACGTCAAAGTGGTATAGAAAAGTGAATTCTGAACGATAAGTAATGGGGATCTGCCTCGATATCAGATCAGTGATAATGACCAGTAGATCCGCAGCTGCCATGGCCACCAGGTAACGAGTGACACATTTGGAGAGTCCGCACTTTCCACGAGACAGGACAATGATCGTCATTAAGTTAACTGCAATTCAGCGGAAGACAAGCAAATTATAGTAAACTCTCAGAACAAAGGCGCCCGTTTGACAGAAATAATCATAGAAACACAGTATTATAGAATCATAAAATCATAGCGTCTCAGGAACACTGAATCATCGAATCATAGATTCCAGAAGCACAGAATGAGGCACTTCGGCCCATCGTGCTCCTGCCAGCTCTCTGAATGAGCAATCCTGCAATGACCGCTCTTCACTTTCCACATAATTCTGCATTTTTTTCTTTACAGGTATATTTCCAATTGACTATTGTATCTTAATTAAATGTGATTCATCTACGTTCTCTCATTGCACCAGTAATATTTTTGTTAAATAGTGAAAACCAAGTCAATGTCTGGTGTCGTCCGATTCCATGGAGTCCATGCAGGATCATTTGACAGCGCTGATCAAATCAATAGTAGCAACATTCTAAGGAAGCTCTTTATTAGTTTGATGGGCGTGCTCAGAATTGGACTGTGATATTTGGGCAAGAGAAAACTTTCTATGGGAGAAACAGACCAGAGGGTCAAAGATCTATCAATGTGAAACAAACAAGACAAATATTTCCAGAATTAAAAGGAGCGACGAAGTCGTAAACACATCGCAACCACACCCAGACGTAATTATGGGATTCAGAACGGTTGCTATGTAAAGTGACAGTGGACATGAGGCAGGGACAGGAGAGAAACTATTAAGGACTTTCAGTTGATCGTTTACAGTAACTTCACCAGTGATGGAATAATTAGTAAAATCCGAACCTACACATCCAGTGTGGGCAATGTGCAAATTTTAATTAATTTCAAAGACCGACTGTCCAGTTATATTTCAACGAACGTTTCCAAGAATGATCAGTTATTTCAAACAGTCTAACAACATTAAAACATTAATGATCTGAACACAGGAGCAGCGCTGGGCTTCTGGGTTTTAACTGTTGGTGATCATGAAATAGTTTCACGAATTGAAACAGGGAATGTGGGAGAATAAATTATCAAATGAATTTATGATTCATCGCAGTCCAGTAAGATTCGCGTGGTTACATATCCACATAATAAATACGAAAAAATGAAATGAACTCAGTTGTATTGCGGAATAGCAGGAGATGGTAGAAAATCAGCATGAGAGTCGCTGATAGATCCTTTGAACCGTGTCAGACTGGTCTGGGACTAAATGGTTATTTCACAGCAATGATTGGAGATAGATCCACTGCAATATAATAAAATGAAGAATTGATTCTGATACATGTTGCACTTGCATTTCTTCCCTCACTATCCTGGGGCAGTGACACTGGTGCAGTGAGGGAGATGGGGAGAAGTGAGGCAGCTGACGGGAACTGAATCATTCCTCCCACAACCTGAACCACATGGAGCTGGAGTTAAAGGTCCCTGGCAAACTCATGCTGAGAATTTGTGAACTGACACAGGTTTCAGTGGAAACTAAAGACAATAATCTGATGAAGGCAGGGAATCGTTCAGTGAAATTGCTGATTTTAGAACCTCAAAGAGTTATTGAACCACGTGGAGAAAACAGGAGCAAATAAGGGCGGAGTATTCATTCAGCTGATTCCAGTGAATGGGTGACTGTCGAATAAACGCAGCGAGGAAGCTCGAGTATTGTATCAAACACAGGAAGAGGAGCGCGGTAATATACTAAAAACCCAAAAGGAGCGCATAATTATACCAAATACAGTAAGGGGAGCACTGTATCATACCAAAGAGAGTAGGAGGCGCGCAATGTTATACCAAACAAAGTAAGAGGAGCGCCGTATTATACCAATCATCGCAAAGAGGAGCGTCATATTATATCTAACACAGTAAGATGAGTGTTCTGAATGTAACAGTGAGCTGGATGTCATGATGTACATTACAAGACCAGTGTTGCTGTGTTGCATTGGTCACAGAATCAATAACTGGAAATAAAGGCTTACCATGAACCCCAAAAGCGGCGACGAGGGGATAGTAAATAACAAGATCATTAATACAGTGAAACATGGTTTTTAGAATTAATAACCAGACATAAAATCTTACCAGGAACACCAACAGCAGCGAGGATGGGATAGTAAATCTTTTGGAGATCGTTAAGGGTCCAGAGTATCAGATATTTTATTATCAAGAACGAATCCATTCGTTCAGTTTGTTGGTGGACTGATGATTCCAGTTGATGCTGGAGGCGATGGTCTCCTCACACATTGAGATGCGATGATGAATTAAACGCCGTATTTATTGTAGAGAAAACCTCTCCTGGGAGAATTGTATTCCATGGTGACGGATTTTAATCATGTCATTGAACAAACAGGTTACACTAACCACTGTTACACTAACAATTTTCACAGGCATTGCAGAAAGGTATAATCCAGCGCTAAGATGATCAGAATATAATCTTGGTAACTTTTAAAAGAACAGAACGTGAATGTGAAAGTCACGGTCTTGCAGCAATTATACCAAGTGACACGTTAGAATTACTAGATGATCAAAGACCGAGGTCCATCTCGTACACCTTCTACCATCCTGATACAACGATAATGGTGTTGATTACCAATCATAACAATTAATCTCCATCAATTAGACAACAACAGACACAGAAATAACACGAGGAAAACCCCAGTGGTGGAGAGCTTTGGGACCCATCGGTCCAAAGTCACCCTTTGAGCCTAAATATGCTACACTTACCGCATGTCATGTCTCAAATTATTCTTACATTGCACACCAAAACACTATTTTAAGATTTAAATCTATCAAATTAACATTTGAATGAATCAATACTGACTGCTTCACCGTCTCCATCGTGCATCTGTTCCATAGAGGTATCACTCACACACTGAAATATTATTTCTGCAGTTTAGTTTTGAATTCACCACCCTCCAAGCACAGGCCATGTCCTCTGATACTATGGTTCTGGAAAGGTGCAATACCTTCTCATGGTCCACATTATCTAGTCCATTTAGAATCCTAAAAACTGGAATCAAAGAAACTCTCAACCTTTTCTGCTCCAGTGAGAACATATACAATTTACATAAACGCTCCTCAGAACTGAATCCCTCCATCCGCTCACTCATTCTGCTTGATCTCCACTGTATCCATTCATCAGCTGCAGTATAACTTTTCCTACTGTGGCGACCAGTACTGCAAACAATGTTCTAATTGAGGTCGCAGTAATGATTTATGAAATGACAGGGTGACCTCACCATTTCAGCTCAATGTTGACCTTTAAATCCATCCCAACAGTTATATTATTCAATGTCACCGAGCATTTTAGCGACAGCTTCAATTTATTGTCAATCAGGGCTGACAGATCCCTTTCATTTTCCATGCTTATTATTCATCGTACATTGATAGAATCACAGAATGACAAAGCACAGGATGCAATTTGCCCCATCGTGCTGTGCTGTCTCTTTGTCAGAGCTATTCAATTAGTCCCAGTAATCTGCTATTTCCCCATAGCCCTGCAAAATTGTCTACTTCCAGTATTTATCCAATTCCCTTTTGAAAGTTATTATTGACTCTGCTTCTACCATTCCAGTTCATAACAAATAACTGCGGATTTTTTTTCCTCAAGTCACATCTGGTTCTTTTGTCAATTACCATAAATTTCTGTCTTCTGCTTAACAACCATTCTGCCATTGGGAAGAGTTTCACATTATTTACTCGACCAAAACTCTTCATTATTTTGAACAGCTCTCTCAAATCTCCCCTTAATCTTATCTGCTCCGAGGAGAACAAGCTCAGATTTTCCAGACTCACCACGAAAGACTACCTCATAACTGGTACCATTCCAGTAAATCTTCTCTGCACCCTCTCCAAGGCCATGTTATAATTCCTAGGGTATGGTGCTCAGAATTTGAAACAATGCTGCAGCTGGGGCCCAACAGGTCCTTTGTAAAATTTTAGCAAAACTTTCTTGCTTTAGCACTCTATGCCTCTATTTATAAAGCCAAAGATCTCGTGTGTTTTTTAACAGCCTTCTCAACTTGTCCTGCCAAGACTTGTACAGGTATACCATTTCACTAATCTGACGATATCGTCCTCAAATCTGTCACTATCTTCCTCACTGTTCACCACACTTCCGAGTTTCCTGTCATCTACAAACTTAGACATTTTCGGAAAATAGGAACAGGAGTAGGCCATTCAGCTCCTCGTGCCTGCTCCGCCTTTTGATAAGACCATGGCTGATCTGTGATCTAACTCCATAGACCTGCCTTTGGCCCATATCCCTTAATACCTTTGGTTGCCAAAAAGCTATCGATCTCAGATTTAAATTTAGCAATTGAGCTAGTATCAATTGCCGTTTGCAGAAGAGAGTTGCACACTTCAACCACCCTTTGTGTGTAGAAATGTTTTCTAAACTCACTCCTGAAAGGTCTGGCTCTAATTTGTTAGACTGTGACCCCTGCTCCTCGAATCCCCAACCAGCGGAAATAGTTTCTCTCTATCCATCCTATCTGTTCCCCTTAATATCTTATAAACTTCGATCAGATCACCCCTTAACCTTCTAAACTCTAGAGAATACAACCCCAATTTGAGTAATCTCTCCTCATAACTTAACCCTTGAAGTCCGGGTGTCATTCTAGTAAACCTACGCTGCACTCCCTCCAAGGCCAATATGTCCTTCCGAAGGTGCGGTGGCCAGAACTGCTCACATTACTCCAGGGTTTTGTATAGCTGCAGCATAACTTCTGCTCCCTTGTATTCTTGTCCTCTCGATATAAAGACGAGCATTCCATTAGCCTTATTGATTATTTTCTGCACCTGTTCATGACACTTCAATGATCAATGCACCTGAACCCCTAAGTCCCTTTGGACATCCACTGTTTTTAACGTTTTACCATTTAGAAAGTACCCTGTTCTATCCTTTTTTGGTCCAAAGTGGGTGACCTCACATTTGCCTACATTGAATTTCATTTGCCACAGTTTTGCCAATTCACTTAATCTATCAATATCCCTTTGTAATTTTATGTTTTCATCCACACTGCTTACAATGCCACCAATCTTTGTGTCATCGGCAAACTTAGATATGAGACTTTCTATGCCTTCATCTGAGCCCTTAATAAATATTTTGAATAATTGAGGCTCCAAGATGTATTCCTGCGGGACTCCACTAGTCACATCCTGCCAATGTCAGTACCTACCCATTATCCCTACACTCTGTCGCCATTTGCTCAGCCAACTTTCTCACCAAGTCTGTACTTTTCACTCGATTCCATGGGATCTATCTTAGCTAACAGTCTCTTATGTGGGACTTTATCAAATGCCTTCTGGAAGTCCATATCAATGACATCCATTGACATTCCCCTCTCCACTCCTTCAGACATCTCTTCAAAAAATTCGATCATGTTTGTCAGGCACGACCTCCCTTTCACAAATCCATGCTGGCTCTCCCTGATTAACTGAAAATTATTGAGGTGTTCAGTCACCCGTTCCTTAATTATAGACTCCAGCATTTTCCCCACAACAGATGATAGGCTAACTGGTCTATAATTCCATGGTTTCCATCTCTCTTCTTTCTTAAAAAGCGGAGTGACATGTGCAATTTTCCAATCTAGAGGGACAGTTCCTGAATCTAGAGAACTTTGAAAGATTAGAGTTCGGGCATCTGCAATGTGCTCACCTACTTCCTTTAAAACCCTGGGATGGAAACCATCTGGTCCTGGGGATTTGTCACTCTTTAGTGTTATTATTTTCTTCATTACTGTTATTTTACTTATGTTAATTTTGTTGTGTCCCTGTCCCCGATTCAATATTAGTTATCTTGTGATTTCCGGCATGCTATCCTCTTTTTCTACTGTAAATACTAACGCAAAGTAATTGTTCAACATGTCCGCCATTTCCCCATTGTCAATGACAATATCCCCGCTTTCAGTTTTTTAAGGGGCCAACACTGCTCCTGCCCACCTTCTTTTTCCTCATATAACTATAAAAGATCTTCTTATTGGTTTTGATATCCCTTGCGAGTTTCTTTTCATATTCTCTTTTGTAGCTCTTACTATCTGTTTTGTGACCCTTTGTTGATCTTTATATCTTTCCCATTCACCAGGATCTGAGCCATTTTTGACTTTATTTATGTCCTTTCCTTATGTCTTATACTGTCCCTTAACACTTTAGTTGTCCCTGGCTGTTTTTTGGCAAGTAGAGTTCTTGCCCCTCGGGGGAATACACCGTTTCACGTTAAATGTTTCTTTAAACATTTCCCACTGATCATCAGTCGTTTCACTCATTAACAGATCTGCCCAATTTACTGTGGACAGTCTCTGCCTCATCCCATTGAAGTCGGTGTTACCCAAGTCTAGAAACTTAGCAGCTGATTTACTTTTCTTCCGTTTCAAACACTACCTTGAACTCGATCATCTTATGATCGCTATTCGATAGATTTTCACGTACAGTTAAGCTGTTAACTAAATCTGGTTCATTACTCATTGCTAAATCTAGTATGGCTTGCCCCCTTGTTGCCTCAAGGACATACTGTTGTAGAAAACTATCCCGGACACACTCAAGAAATTCACTACCTTTCTGACAGTTGCTAGTCTGCTTTTCCCAATCTATTTGAAGGTTAAAGTCCACCATTGAGACCATTTTGGCTTTGTTACATACTTGTCGAATCACTGCATTTGTACAATCTCGCACTTCAGAACTGCTGCCAGGGCTCCTATGCACAACTCCCACTATAGTCTTAGATCCTTTCCTATTTCGCAATTCAACCCATAATGTCTCTGTTGGCTGCTTACCTCTCGTTATATCCTCCTTTATCATTGAAGTGATTTCATCTCTAATCATTAAGGCTACTCCTCCCCCTCTTCCATTTTCCCTATCTCTTCTGTAGACCTTATAACCCGGTATATTTAGTTTCCAATCCTGACCATCCTGCAGCCATGTCTCAGTAATAGCTGTCATGTCATACCCTCCAAATTGAATTTGAACCTGTAGTACATTTAATTTATTCCTTATACTCCGTGTATTTGTATATAGAACTCTTTGTTGGGCCTCACACCCTAGCCTGACCTTTAGCTTTGATGCTGGGTTAATCGCTTTACGCGTTCTAGTTTTCTCTTGGTTTGTACTGCCTAAAGTACACAGTCACAGAGAGTTCAGGATAGCAAGTGGTTGGGCACCAGTAATGGTAGCATGATGAAGGTAGGGCAGGAATCTTATGGGTGTGTGGGACTCTCAAATTAGTATGGGGTACAACACCTCCGAGGAGAGCAGTCCTGAGCATGACACCACGGGACAAAGGACTGCACAGGGGGCACAGTGAAGTGTAAGAAAGCAGTAGTCATAGACGATTCGATAGTTCGGGGAGCAGACAGACGTTTCTGTAACCGCCGATGTGAGTCGTGCATGGTATGTTGGCTCCATGGTGCCAGGGTAAAGGACATCTTGAAGAGGGTACAGAACATTCTGCGGGGGAAAGGGGACAGCCAGATGTTGTGGTCCATGTGGGTGCCAACGACATGGGAAAGAAAACGGATGAGGTCCTGTGGTCGGAATTTCAGGAGATAAGGTGGATGTTAAAAATCAGGATGTCAAAGTTAGTAATCTCTGGATTATTCCCAGTGCCACGCGCTAGTGAGTACAGAAATCGGAAAATAAGGCAGGTTAATGAGTGGCTAGAGGCATGGTGTAAGCGGGAGGGCTTCAGATTCTTGGGGCATTTGGACAAGCTCTGGGACAGGAGGGATCTTTTCAATATGGACGGGTTGCACCTCAACAGAGCTGGGGCAAATATCTTCACGGGGAGGTTTACTAGTGCTGTTGGGGAGGGTTTGAACTAATTTGGCAGGGGGATGGGCACCAGGATGTAGTATTAGAAAGGAGAGACAAGGTGCACAAATACTGGCACTAGAATAAGCTCTCGTACATTATTAGGTGGAATCAATCTAAGAGAGAATATGAGAAGTTCTAAGATAGGTTTTGAGTGCATGTGTGTAAACGCATGAAGCTTGGTAAATAAGGCTAGTGAGCCGCATGCGTGTATAGTCACATGGGATTACAATGTAGTGATAATTACGGAGTCCTGACTTACAAAAGGGCAGGATTGGTTACGAATTATTCCGAGGTAGAAGGAGTTCAGGAATGATAGGGAGAGAGAAAAAGGAGGGGCGGGGCGCTGTATTGATAAAGGACAATAATGCAGTGCTTCAGAGAAAATATGTCCTTGATTTGACAAGGGCGGAATCTGTTTGGTTAGGGTTAAGAAACAATAGAGGCGCCATTAGACCACTGGGTGTATTCGACAGACCACCAACTAGAGGGAAGGATGTAGAGGAGCAAATTTTCAGGGAAATTACAGAGGTGCAAGAATTATAGAGTAGTGATCATACGGGACTTCAAATTTCCTAATATTGACTGGGATAGTAATAGCGTAAAGGGCCAAAGAGGGGGAGGAATTTCTGAAGTATGTTAAGGAGAACTTTCTTGATCACTATGTTTCCGGTCCAACGAGGAAGGAGGCATTGCTTGATCTAATTTGGGGACTGAAGTGGGTGAAGTGGAGCAAGTGTCAGTGGGGGAACATTTACAGAACAGTGATCATGATATCAAAAGATTTCGATTAGTTAAGGAACAGGAAAAGGCGAAATCTAGAGTAATAATACTTAATAAGAGGGACAATTTCAGTGGGCTGAGAAGGAAGCTGGCCTGGATAAATTGGAATGAAAGATTGGCAGGCAAAACTGTAATCGAACAATAGTCGGCCTTCAAAGAGGCGATGGTCTGAGTACAGTCTATGTAAATTCCCAAGAGGAGGAAAGGTGGGACAAACAAAGCCACAGCTCCCTGGATGACGAAACAGATAGAGAGCAAGATGAAGCAGAAAAAGGGGGCATATGACAGATGTCAGGTCGATAATACAAGTGAGAACCAGGGTGAATATAGAAAGTACAGAGGAGAAGTGGAAATGGCAATAAGAGGAGCAAAGAGAGATTATGAGCATAGACTGGCGTTTAACATAAAAGGGAATCCAAAAGTCTTCTCTCGGCATATAAATAGTAAACGAATAGCAAGAGCAACGGAGGGTCCGATTCTGGACCAAAAACGAGACCTGCTGCTGGAAGCAGAGGACATGGCTGAGGTCCTAAATGAGTAATTAGCATCTGTCTTTACCAAGGAAGAAGATGCTGCCAAAGCCTGAGTAAAAGGGGAGGTAGTTGAAACACTGGATGGGCTAAAATTTGATGAATGGGAGGTGGTGGAAAGGCTGGCTGTACCTGAAGTAGATCCATCACCCAGATGGATGCATCCGAGGTTGCTGAGGGAAGTAAAGGTGGAAATTGCGGCGGTACTGGCCATAATCTTCCAATCCTCCTTCGATATGAGGGTGCAGCCAGAGGACTGGAGAATTGCAAATGTTACACCCTTATTCAATACTCGGCTGCTACAGGCCATTGAGTTTACCCTCGGTGTTGGGGAAGCTTTTAGAAAAAATAATCGGGGACAAAGTTAATAGTCACTTGGACAAGGCTGGATTAATAATGGAAAGCCAGCACCGATTTATTTCAGGCAAACCGTGTCCAACTAACTTGATTGAGTTTTTTGATGAGATAACAGAGAGGGTTGATAGGGGCGATGCGGTTGATGTATGTACGGATTTACAACAAGAGATTGATAAAGTGCCACATAATAGGCTTGTCAGCAAAATTAAAGCCCGTGGAATAAAAGGAGCCGCGGCAGCACGGCCACAAAACTGACTAAGTGACAGAAAACAGAGAACTATGGTTAACGGTTGTTTTTCGGACTAGAGGAAGGTATACAGTGGTAATAAAAACAGGAAATGCTGGAAACACTCAGCAAGTCAGGCAGTATCTGTGGAGAAAGAAACTGAGTTAACGTTTCCGTTCGATGACCTTTCGTCAGTATACAGTGGTCGGTACTGGGACCACTGCTTGTTTTGATATATGTTAAAAACTTGGACTTGGGTGTACAGGGCACAATTTCAAAATTTTCAGATGACACAAAACTTGGAAGTGTAGTAAGCAGTGAGAAGGATAGTAATAGACTTCAAGATGATAGAAACAGGCTGGTGGAATGCATGGCAGATGAAATTGAGCGCAGAGAACTGCGAAGTGATACATTTTGGCAGTCAGAACGAGGGGAGGAAGCATAATCTCAATGATACAATTTTAAAAGCGTTACAGGAACAGAGAAACCCTGGGATATATTTGCACAAATCTTTGAAGATTGCAGGACAGGTTGAGAAATCGATGAGAAAAGCATGCGGGATCCTGGGCTTTATGAATAGAGGAATAGAGTACAAAAGCAAGGACGTTTTATTTAACCTTCAAAGAACACTGGTTCGACTACAATTGGAGCATAGTGTTCGATTCTGGGCACTGCACTTTCGGAAGGACGTGACGGTCTTCGAGATGGTCCAGAGAAGATTTACCAGAATGTTCTCAGGGATGAGGGACTTCAGTTACGTGGATCGACTGGAGAAGCTGGGGTTGCTCTCCTTCGAGCAGAGAAGGTTCAGAGGGGATTTGATTGAAGTGTTCAAAACCATGAAGGGTTAAGATAAAGTAAATCAACAGAAACTGTTCCCATTGGCGGAAGGGTTGAGAAACAGAGGACACAGATTTCAAGTGATTGGCAAAAGATCCAAAGGCGACATGAAGAACAACATTTTTACGCAGCACTGTGTTATGTTCTTGAATGCGCTCCCTGAAAGGGCGGTGGAAGTAGGTTCAATCGTGGCTTTCAAAAAGGAATTAGCTAAATACTTGAAGATAACAAATTTGCAGGGCTACGGGAAAGAGCTGGGGAAATGGACGAACTGGATTGCTGTTACAAAGAGCCAGCACGGGCTGGAAGGTCCGGATGGTCTACTTATGTGCTGTAACCATTGTATGATTCATAGATTCTCCTAGGGACTGGGGAACTGACTCAGATTCGGCTCAGCCCTCAAATCCTCAAAATTATTGTCACGCTGCTGTACAGGTTTAAATGAAAGGACCGAGCCAGATGGTGTTTAAAAATCGAACAGAAAAATCAAGTCCCTGCCTCAGTCCTTGCAAGCTTCACTGTCTGTCTCCCTATATATCTGTTTGAATGAGTCTCTGCCTTATTCTCAGACTATTTGTCTGCTGGCTGCAGGCCACCTTATCCGACTGACGAACTGTGTCGGAATGAATGACTGTGAGTGAGTGTCCGCCTATTCATGGACCTGAATGGTCACATTTCTGAGTTCCTGCCTTCGCTCCGTGTCGCGGGCCTGCCCCTGTCTCACAGGATGACAATACACCCACACGCTTCACACACCGCCTTTGATGAATGAACGCAGCTTTGGTCAGTCTGTCCCGGCAGCTCCTTCGGGAGTTTAATGATGTTGAAATGAAGGCTTTTTCCTTTGCGACTTGCGAAGATTTGATCAGTGAAATGTTTGTGAAAGAGGACGGTGGGCAAGGATTGAGAGCGTTTAGTGTGGGACAGAAGTGATGTTGTTCAATAGAGAAGCGACAAAATATTATAAACTGAGGAGAGGTTTCCGTAGCTTATTGGTTATCATGTTCGTCTCACCCGCGAAAGGTCCCCGCTTCGATCCAAAAGAGGCGGGAATCGTATTTGGGAACTTGCTGCAGATGAACCTCCAGGGGGCAGTTTCTTTGTCTGTGAAAAGGGGGCAGAAATTGTATGTTCCTGTTAAAATTATCAACGGCTGTACCACGTTTCTGGTGTCATAAACAGTGAAGGTTTTAACCAAATTCTTAACATAGAGTCTTCAAAATGAGAACTGATGAAAGCTCATCACATGCAAAGCACAATACGTATTCAAGTCTTAGTGTCACTCGTTAACCATGTTGGTATTTCCGTCAGTCTGCAGTAGAAAGTAATCGGTTCATTAATGGCGATTACAACAATTATTCATCTTTCACAGAGTTTCATCGGTTTCGTGTATTAATTTAATAAGGTTCATAATCCTTTTGTAAAAAAATGTATTCCTGACCACGAAGCGCCATTGAAATGAGAGCGCCGAATCCTAATCGCTAGATGCGGTGCCATGGGTTCAGTAAAGGTTTAGTTGATGCGGAGAACAAATTATAAAGTAGAAACAGAAAATGTTGAGAACACTCCGCAGGTCAGGCAGCATTTGTGGAGAGAGAAACAAACGTGACGTTTCAGGTCGATGCCTTTTCATCGGAGCTCTCTCCGAAGATGCTGCCTGCCCGGCTGAGTGTATCCGGGATTTTCTGGTTCTGCTTCAGATTTCCACCATCGGCAGCATTTTGCTTTAGAAATGAAAAGTGGCGCAAGTTGGGGAGCCTTGAACCAGTGAAAATCTTGGGTGGGCGTTTGGAGGATGCGACAATGTGAAGGGCAGTGCTGCGATTCTAACAGTCCTCCAAGCAAATTTCAGGGAAGTCTTCGAAATTTAAAAGCGTGAATACAACTTCAGGCTCACGTGACAGGTGTTTGGTTTTCGGAAAGTACAAAATGCAGTCACCAATGCTCTGATTATCTCAATCAGGCAAGTGGTAATTCACAATTCATGACAAGTCCATCTGTGTTAGCTTTTGGAAACCAATTCAATGCGGAACAGGAGGACTGTTGTGATTCATTGGTCTCGGGGTATGATTCTCGCTTTGGAATCATCAATCTGAAATTGCGAGAGGTCCCGGGTTAAATCCCGGACAAGCCCGCATTTTACCTTCGACTTTTGATGTTGGTCTTGGGCTCAAAACTTGAACAAATCGGCAAAAGAATTTACCTGCCAGGACCCAAATAATTGCCCATCAATATTCAGCGGCTTTGGAAGAAGAGCTTCGTAAACTTCTTTGTTTGTATCATGGCTTTAAAGATAATCAAATACAGACAATTTTAAAGTATTTTTCCAGAAATAAACAATCTGTGATCGTTGTATATATAGTCGGGTGTATCCATGTTAGATAGAAAAGTATCTCCAAGTTGTTCTTGTATTATTTATAATATCATAAAAATGCAGAAAATAATTTCAGAACAGATACATACAAAGCATCGCACTCAAATCAACCACAAACAAAACTTTACATAAAAAACATCACATTATCATACACACCCAGACTTTATACATAAACATCACAAAAATATACACACCCACACGTTATACGTAAACATCACACTAACATACACACCGAGACTTTATACATAATCATCACACTAACATACATACCCACACTTTACATATCAACATCACGTTAACATACACACCCACACTTTTTTATATAAATATCACACTAACACACACACCAACAATTTATATCCAAACATCACACTAACATATGCACCAACACTTTATATATCAACATCACACTAACATACAGGGTCATACTTCATATATAAACAGCACACTAACCTACAAAACACATTTTATATATAAACATCACACTAACGTGCAGACCCACACGTTATACATAAACGTCGCACTGACATACACACCAACTCTTTATATATAAACATCACACTAACATACACACCCACACGTTATATATATAAATATCACACTAACATACACACCCACACTTTATATATATATAAATATCACACTAACATACATACACACACTTTATATATATAAATATCACACTAACATACATACCCACACTTTATATATGAACATTAAACTAACATACACACGTGCACTTTATATATAAACGTCACACTAACTTACACACGTACATTTTAGTTATAAACATCACACTAACATACAGAACCGCACTTTATATATCAACCTCAGACTAACACACGCACCAACACTTTATATATAAACATCGTACTAAGATATACACCCAGACTTTATATATAAACATCACCCGAACATACACACCCAAAGTTTACACATAAACATTACAGTAACATACACACCAACACTTTTATATATAAACATCACACGAACATATAAACCAACACGTTATATCTAAAAATCACATTAACATACACACCAACGCTTTATATGTAAACATCACACTAACATACACACCCAAACTTTATATGTAAACATTACACTAACGCACACACCCACAATTTATATAAAAAAACATTACACTAACATACAAACCCAGACTTTATATATAAACGTCAAAATAAACGACACACCCACAGTTTATATATAAACATTACACTAACGCACACACCCACACTTTATATGTAAACATTATACTCACACACACACAGCAACACTTTATATATAAACAGCACACTAACATACACACTCACACTTTATATATAAACATTACACTCACATACACACCACACTTTATATATAAACATCATGCTAACGTACACACCCACACTTTATAGATAAACATCACACAAACATACACACTAACTCTTTATATATAAACATTACACTCACATTCACACCCACACTTTAGATATAAACATCACACTCATATCATAGTATTACAGTAGGTACATCACAGGAGGCAGCCATTCGTCCCCTCGTTGCTCAGTTCCCTCTTTGAAAGAGTTGTCCCAAGCCCATGCTCTTTCACATAACTGTGTTTTTTTTCCTTTGACTTATCTTTCGAATTAACTTTTGAAATTTACCAATGAAACTGCATCCACCACACTTCCAGGCAGTGCATTGCAGATCAGTAAAATTTGCTACCTAAAAAAATGATTCCTCATGTCGCCACTGGTTCTGTTGCCGAACACTTTAAAACTGTGACACCGACCCTTCTGCCACTGGAAACAGTTTCTCCTTATTTACTCTTTCAAACTGTTCATGATTTTGAACATAGCCATCAAATCTCCCATTAACCTTCTCTGTTCGAATGAGATCAAACCCGAGCTTCTCCAATCTCCGCACACAACCGAAATTCCTCATCCCTGGCACCATTCTAATAAATGTCTTCTGCACCCTCTCTAAGGCCTTGATATCTTTCCTAAACTGTGATGCCCAGAATTTAACACGATACTCCAGCTGAATTTTATAAAGTGTTTAATAAATGTTTAACACAATTTCCTCGCCTTTATACTCTATGCTTCTAATTAAAAACACCAGGATCCTTTATGGCTATTTTATTCGCCTTCTCAACTTGTCCTTAACCTTCAAAGATTTGTGTATGTGTACCTCCATGTCTCTATATTCCTGCACCCCTTATTAAATTGTACCATTTAGTTTATATTGCCTCTCCTCATTCCTCCTACCAAAATATATCACTTCACACTTCTCTGCGTGCAATTTCATCTGCCACGTGTCTGCCCATTTCATCCCTCTGTCGAAGTCCTCCTGAAGTCTGTTACTACGCTCCACATTGTTAACTACATTTCCGAGTTTCATGTCATCTGCAAACTTTGAAACTATGCCTTTCATACCCAAGTCCAGGTCATTAAAATATATCAAAAAGAGCAGTGGTTCTTGTACATACCACTGGAGAACACCACTGTATACTTCACTGCAGCCTGAAAAACAACCATTCACCACTCGTCTTTGCTTTCATTCCCTTCGCCAGTTTTGCATGCACGTTGTCACTGTCGCTTTCGTTCGATGGGCTTAAATTTTGCTGACAAGTCTATTATGTGTACATTATCAAATGCCCTTTGAAAGTCCATATACGCATCAGGCGCACTACCCTCATCAACCCTCTCCGTTACTTCATCAAAGAACTCAATCAAGTTAGTCAAAGACGATTCTCCTTTAACAAATCCGTGCTGACTTTCATTTATTAGCCCAGAATTATCCAAGTTCCATTTAATTTTGTAGCGGACAGTTATCGCTAAAATTTTCCCAATCACTGATGTTAGGCTGACTTGTCTGTAATTGCCGGGTTTGTCCCTCTCCCTTTTTTGAACAGGGCTGCAAGATTTGCAATCCTCCAGTCCTCTGGTATCGCCCTATATCGAACGAGAATAAATGAAACGATGTGTGAGAAGCACTCATATACATTAACATCCATATCACTGCTCCCAGTCCTCGTGACGCAGCAGTAGCGCGTCTGATTCCAGATTATAACATAGGAACACAAGAACAGGAGTAGTTCATTCAGCCCCTTATGAGCCTTTTTGCCCATTCAATTAGGTCATGGCTGATCGTCATCTAAACTCGATTTACCCGCCTTTGTCTCATATCCCATACTACCGTTACCAAACACAAATCAATCAATCTCAGTTTGGAAATTTTCCATTGAATTGGCCTCAACCGATTTCTGCTACCTTTTGTGTGAAGAATTGCGTCCTGACATCATCCCTGCTCAGCCTCGCTCTGATTTGAAGGTTATGCCCCTTGTTCGAGACTCCTCACACCAGAGGAAATAGCCTATCTCGATCCACCCGATCATTTTAACACCTCAATTTGATTTATCTTCTATACTCACGGGAACACAAGTCTTGTCTATTTAACCTGTCCTGAAAATTTTACCTTTTAAGCCCCAGTACCATTCTGGTGAATATGCGCTACACCCCAGCAAAGGCCAATATATCCTTCCTGAGGTATGGTGCGCAGAACTGAAGGCAGCTTTCCTGTGGTTTAAACGGAGCTTTATGCAATTGTAGCATAAATTCCACCCTTTGTATTCCAGCCCCTTGAGATGAAGGCTAACACTCCATTAGCCTTTTTAATGATTTTTTGTATCTATCCACAAGTTATTAATGATATCTGGAGATGGACCCTTGAATCTCTCTGCTGCTCCACAGTTCCCAGCTTCTGGTCATTTAGAAAATATTCTGATCCATCATAGCTTCTAAGTGGATTATATTACACTTCCGCACATTGAACTCGATCTGCCAAAGTTTTGCCCTCTCATTTAATCAGCAATGTTCTTTTGCTACTTTCAGGTTCCATCTACATTACTTACTGTGCCACCTATCTTGCTGGTTTCAGGGTGCAACTGCCCTCTGTTTCACTGTGACCAGGGACAACGTTGTAGATGCCGTGTAGTGTTTCCGACCGGCTGGTTGGTCCTGCTCGTTTCAACTCACCTCATTTTCTGGTAACGGGAATATTACTGAAATAGAGGACGGTGAAAAATAACTTGAAAAAAACTATCCTCTCTGCCACGGGGGGACTGATCCTTCAAACATAAAGGCATTTACGGGGCGAGGTGAGTGTGATGCTCAGAAATAATACCGCACAGATCTTCACTTGTGCTCGCTTCACACCCTTTATTTTGGAGCAGTAAACTGATGGTAGACAGCTGCTGTATTGGTCGCTGCAACCACAAGCTTCAGCGCGGTGAATTCATGGTTCAGTTTGAAGCATGTCGTGTCTCTGTGGTGTAATCGATTAGCGCGTTCGGCTGTTAATTGAAAGGTTGGTGGTTTACGACCAACCAGGATAAACTTTAGCCTTCGGATTCATTGCCTCACAGTGCCAGGTTTTCAATGTGTGTTTTGTCAGTAAAAAAATGCACGGTAAATATTGCCAGCTGAGCACGGCCGATATTCCAACATCTACCCTGCGGGCAGAGAGCAGGCACATGAACAATATATAAAAACCTGGGATTGGCTGCATGGAAATCAGAAATCTTCTTAACAGACAAGACCCCGGAAAGCCCGGAGGGAGACCGCACTGGTTTCAGGAGAGCTGGTTCCCTGTGATATGCAGGTTTTTGCAGTGAGCGAGATCAGACTGTTCCCATGTTTCCACAATGAATGTCACTCCCTTTATTTTGGAAAAGCAACATGGTCTGCTCATTCTGACTGGTTTCAGTTGATTTGTGAGAGATCATTAAAGGACCTGCAACGCTGCCTCGCTTAATAACAACAATTCTAAGCCGCATTTCAGGCGCGACAACAAACCCATCAGTTTTCCACTGTTCCCCAGCCCTTGGATTGAGTGAGGCTGCGACAGCATGATTTGCGGAGGGCCGGAGAGAGTGAAATTTTATTTGTGCTTCAGTGGGGAAATACACACATAAAGTGTGCAGGGGCCATGCAAGCGAATGGCCGACGCGTCTGAGTGCAAGTGGTGAACTCTCTTTCAGTGCGCGGGTTCGAATCCGAATGTTAGCGTTTAATCTTTTACGGACACGGAATGATTTTTTGTACATTCTGCTGGGGATGATATTTCAGTCCAGTTAATTTTCTTCGTCCAGATAATCAACCCGACCTCCACCCATGGCAGTTTTGATTTATTTGTTGTGATGTCGTGTTGGAGTTCAGCCAACACTAGACATTATCAGTGCCAGTTGAATCAATCCACGTGTGGTTAACTATGAATCCAGATGTGAGTAAATGTGAATCTAGATGTTACGAACTGCATGTGTGATTAGTAAATAAAAATCAGTAATAAACACCGTCGTTGAGTATTTGATCTCAATGCTCATATTCGAATGACGCACTTTCATTTTTTTTTGTGTTTGTTGGTAAAATGATGAGATAAAACGGGAGCGGGCAGATCGAGAGTTGGACTGGAGATACAGTTCAAAATGTAGAAATGTAAACGGGGGGAGAACAGTGAAAGGAAGTGTTCACTGAATGAGAGTGAAGGGATGGAATGATGCAAGGGCGGATACTCGCATCTTCAACATTCATCCTGGGATAGTTCGAGAGCTGTTTGTAATTGGGGCCAAAAACAAAATAACAGACAAAGATGGGATTCGAACCCACGCGTGCAAAATGAAACAGATGAATAATACATGGCTTTTTTACCACTCCACCCTCTTATCGCACACATTAACAATACACGGTCTTAGCCACTCGACCAACTTATGCCGAAAATTATTTTGGATAATGGCTCTATGTTCCCGGTCAGTGGAATCCAAATGGTACAGTTATGATCGCCAAATAATTCTCAATGATCTTTCCAGCACAGAATTCATCAAATAAGATGCGATTTAGTAACTCGCCCCATTGACCTTGAACAACATCGGGAACCTGAACCGAAACCCTAACTGAGATGAATTTGATTTAAATTATCATTCATGTAACGACACATTTTGTTTACGGTACTTTAAGGAGGACTTGGCGAAGTGGGTGGTGATACTGAAAACTCTCCCTCGCCTGTCGCTACTTGAAGAGGTGGCCACTATTTTATTTAAGAATTTAGGCTCGAAACTTTCTCATCGAGATTTTGGAAGACGAAAAAAAATAGAAAATACAGGCACAGGGATAGGATTCAGACTGCAATTTCAATCGGTCCATCTGGATGCAATTTTAAAACGCAACGAAGAATCCGCGTCTCAAAAAATGCCACCGACCGTGATGTGGTTCTGGAAACTGCGACAGGGCAGTAAACAGAGAAGGAAAAGGCCAGGGGGATAGAAAAAAGGAAGAGAGACGAGAAAAGCAGATTTCATGCAAACCAAATACAGAAACTCTTCTGCTGCACTCGGGAAGCGCACCTGCTGCCTCGATACTTTATCGTCCCAACAGATCATTCACTGTAGGAGAGGAAAAGTGCGGAGCTTTAGAAGACAGGTAGAAAAGGCAAAGTAACAGCTGTCACCGTCTCAAGTGCGCTGCTTGTCACAAACAAACAGACAGAAAATGCTTTTCATAAAGCTGCCTTTGAAGAGAGTTTTCTGCCACCATCCGGCTCGTTGTTCCAGTGTCTGTTTGTTGCTGTGGGTTTTGATAAAGTATGAGAGAGGTCACGGTTCAAATCCCGGGTGAGCCCTTGTTCTGCAGTTGAAACTTTTACAAACGGGAAAAGGAGTTCCCAAATCACTCCACATGAATCTCAAGCAGTGCCGTTCGCGGTATTGATGTGGCCGGGACAGCTTACGTGTGACGCGGTTAATTATCTGCTACGTTTTCGCTGCACGTACAGTTCAAATCCGTTTCTGCTCCAGAACCATTTTCATCAGAACTGATTTTGCTGCCATGTGGTAACATGGCCGAGTGACCTGAGACGCTGGATTAAAAACAGAAAATGGAAACACTCCGCAAGCCGGGTAACGTGTGGAGAAAAAAACAGAGATAACGTTTCAGAGCGTAACGTCATCGATCTGAAACGTCAACTCTGTTTCTCTCTCCACAGATTCTGCCTGACCTGCTGAGTATTTACAGCATATTCTGTATCGATTACCAATTGCCAAAATCCACAGTATTTTGCTGTTGAATAAAATAAATTTCTTAACGCTACTTGTGCGGCGAGGTGGCTGAGCGGTTAAGGCAATAAACTATTAATCTCTTCTGCTTTATACTCGTGCGTTCGAATCCCAACTTCGTAGTAATTGTATTTAAGTCTTTTGTTCTTCATTTGGTGCATTCTGAATGTCGGGCTTTCAGTCCCATCATTCTCGAATCGCCAGAGGGAGGGACGCTGCATTGCTGGCAAAGACTATTTGCTTGAATTAGCAACAGGTTGTTGCACTCAGGTGTTACGATTTTAAGATGGCGAAGTATCAAAGTGTACAGTGATATCCGAGTAAAATTATGGCCAGCGTACGAGAAAATGATGTACCATAATTATGATTGAAATCCTGGATCACATCATGTTCGTGTCTGTTTAAAAGGGATGTGCTGTCAGTCCCGGATCATTCCGTGTCTGTGTCACTCGATTTTCTTGACACTTATTTCTTTCTGAACTGGAATGACGATCCTCCCTCGAGAAAACGGTTCACCGCCTGCTTCGGGCAACTGGCCGGAATAAATAACAAAAGTTGGTGAGACCAAATTCATTCTGCTGGTCTTCCATGCCAATCTCTCCTCTCTGTACCCATTCAGTCCCACCGCTAAACTGGACATTATAATCCGCGATATTGATAAGGGAATGGAAAAGCCGAATATCACGGTTGTCATTTTCTTAGTTCCTCAACACTGAATAACATAAATTGCAATGATTCAGAAGGTAATCATAGAATCATAGAATCTTACAGCACAAAAGGAGGCCATTCCGCCCGTCGTGCCCGTGCTGGCTCTTTCAAAGAGCTGTCCAATTTAGTTCCACACCACAGCTTGTTTCCCATAACCCTGCAATTTCAAGTACATGTCCAATTGCCTTATGAAAGATCCCATGGAATCTGTTTCCACCGCCCTATCAGATAGTTCGTTTCAGATCTTAAGAACCCTCTGTGTGAAAACATTTCTCCTCAATTCCCCTCTGGTTCTTTTGCCAATTATTTTAAATCTCTGACTTTTGTTTACCAACCCCCCTTCCAAATGAAACCGTTTCTCCCTACTTGCTCCATCAAAACTCCTTATAATTTTGAATACCTCTGTTCGATCTCCTCTTAATCTTCCCTGCTCTGAGAACAATCCTAGTTTCTCCAGTCTCTCCACATAACAGAAGTCCCTCATCCCTGGTATCATACAGGTAAACCTCCTCTGTACCCTCTCCAAGACCTTATCCTACTTCCTGAAGTATAGTGCCCACGATTGTACAACATGCTCCAGCTGAGGCCTAACCAGTGATTTGTAAATATTTAGCATGGACCTCCTCATTTTTGATTTCAATGCCCCTTTTTACAAAGCCAAGTATCCCATACACTTTCTTAACCGCCTTATCAACTTGCCCTGTTTTGTGAATATGCACCCCCAGGTCCCTCTGCTCTTGCACTTCCCTCCTCCAATTGATAACATTTAGATTATACCGCCTATCCATGATTGTCCTCCAAAAGTGCATGACTTCACACTTCCTGAAGCCTGCTACTATCCACCTCGTTATTTATTACGTTACCCACTTTTGTTTCATCCACAAACTTCGAAATTGAACTTACTAATCCCAAGTCCAGATCATTTATATATAACAAGAAAAGCAGTGGTCCTAATACCGACCCCTGGGGGAATCCCACTGCATAATTCTCTCCAGTTTGAAAATCAGCCGTTCACGACTACTCTGCCTCCAATCCCGTTGACAATTATGTACCCACATTAATGCCATTCCTTTATTCCCATGTACTTCAATTTTCCGAATAATCTGTTCTGTGGTACGTTATAAAATGTGTCCTGAAATTAACTGTAGCCACCTAATGTTATTCTTAAGCAATGAGAATACAGATATTGAGGCCGAGTGATGGATCGGGTTCCTTCTCATTACTCGGGGGTGACGGGACCCGAGGAGGAAAAATCCCATCTGGGTTTATAGTTTCCGAAAAAGTAGACGGAAAATAACAAAGCTCATCCCGTCGCAATACAACATTTGGACTGAAGATCCGATCCCTGATTTCGGAATTGGGCGTTCAAGGAAGACTGAGAAGTCCAGCAGGGGAAAACAAAGAGAAACAAGAGACAGTGACAGAGATAGAGAGAAGAATGCAAAGAAAAAAAAGAGTATAAATCTCCGCATTCTGTGACTGAGCAGAATTTAAAGTGCTGCTGAAAGGAAATTTCGGTTCATTTCGTGAAATGCAGACAGGGGCACTGAGACACACACGGCCCATATAGTACAGGGAGGGAGATACAGACTGACCGAGACATTTTGTTTAAATGGAAAGGCAGTGATTTGATTCACGTGCAGGCCTCATTCCTTGTTTATTCAAGGCCAACATTTTCTGTTAACCCAGCACTGGGACATTTATTACAGAGTACCACTGCTCACTGGGAAAGACACAGATTTTACAGAGGGCAGGAAATACAAAGTCTATCACAGGTGCAGATCAGAAATTGCATAAGTAAAACACAGATGCAGGTCTTGTCGTTATGTTTAAAAACTTGTTTATTTCAAATATTGAAACAATGTTTCTCAATGGTACATCTCACATTCTCCAATCTGCTTATCAATTCCGACCAATCTGCCGATCTGAGTTTGCACCAGCCCATTTCTCTGTTTCTATTTCAATCTCTGTCTCTCACCCTCTGTCTCCATCAGTCCTGATGTTTCTCATTGTTCCCCTCTCTCTCTGTTCCTCTTTCCCTCTGAATTTCTTTCTTTTTCATTAATCTTTTTTTCTCCCTCTCTGCTTTTCTCTCCCTCTCTCACCCTCTGCCATTATCTGCCTCCCTCTGCCTTTCTCATTCTGTGTTTCTTGCACCTCTTTCAATCTGTCTCACACTGCGTCTCATTGTCTCTCTTTCATTGTCTCTCTTTCCCTTTTTCTCTCTCTATCTCCCATACTCACCCTGTCTGTCTCTCCCTGTCTCTTTCTCTCTATCTCTCTCTATCTCATTCTATCTGTGCACTGTACAAGTACAGGAGCCGACACTGAGACACACAGAAGCCGTACAGTACCAGACGGGAATGTAACTTTCCTTTTGACCCGCTGTGTACTGTTCACGTACAGGAACTGACAATGAGACACACACAAACCGTGCAGTACCAGGCGGGAGTGAATCGTTCCCTTTTAAACGCACTGTACTGTACATGTACAGGAGCTGACACTGTGACTCACATGCACCGTACAGTACCAGACAGGAGTGAATCGTTCCCTTTTACCCACTTTGTATTGTACATGTACAGGAGCTGACACTGAGACACACACTGGGCCGTACAGTTCAGACATGGAGATGCGGACTGAGGGAGACATTTTGTTTAAATGTAAATTAGTGATTTTGATTCTTGTGCAGGCCTCAATTTGTGATTGGTCAGGGCCACCATTTGATAAATGTTTTCAAAATCATGTGCTGTTTGACGGAGTAAATGAGAAGAAACTGTATCAGTGGCAGAAGCGTTGGCAACCAAAGGACACAAATTTAAGGTGATCGGCAAAGGAGGAAACAATTTTGTATGCAGAGAGTTGTAATTATCTGGAATGCGCTGCCTGAAAGGGAGGTGTAAGCAGGTACAATGGTAACTTTCAAAAGGGAATGGATAACTACTTGAAGGAAAAACAATTATAAGGCGCTGGGGAAAGATCAGGGGAATGGGGCTAATTGTATAGTTCTTTCAAAGATCTGGCACGAGCACGATGGGCCGAATGGCCTCCTCCTGTACTGCAGCTACTATGATACCCCGATACTTTTTCACAATCAATATACACACAGCCATTCCCTTTATCACCACACTTGAGTTATTATGTCAAATAATAACATACTGGCTGTCCTTAATGAATTAATTTTACTCACAAATGTTTGTTCCACCTCACCGGGTTTCATCTGTTCAAAGCCACAACAGAAAGGTTCGGTTTTCTCCTGGAGTATAAAATACATTAAGTTTTAAAATGATGCAGAGTTTCAGACAATGAGGGACATTGGGGTTCAGACACTCCCACATGGTGCCTCAAGTCCCGCCCCTCACATACATTTTGGTTCAGACCCTCGCGCTCGGTCCTCCAGTCTCTCTCCGCTCTTGGTATTCATCAGGAAACCTCCTTAATCACCATGGCCTGGTTAAAAGTGAGACTGACGGTCCTGAGGGACAATTGGAAAATGAACATTAATTGATCCCGTCAGTTACAACGTTTTAATAAAACGAAATTATTAAAAGTTATCCGAAACAACCTTATCCGAAGTTCACCAAAGTTGGGGGCGTGTCTGCGGTGAGTTGTTTTGACGGTTTTAATGGCAATAAGTGCTGTGATATTAGGTTATTTCATTATCCTTTCTCCAAAAGCTTTTTCCCTGGTTCCAATCTCATTATTGTCAGCCTGGTGGTGAAGCTCACCAATGGCGGCTACAGCACCCAGCATGCAGCGCGGCACAGAATGAGCACTATCTGAATCTGAGGAGCCCAGCGCGCAGTCGCAGTAGAGGCTGATTGTTGGGCCTTGTGTTCAGAGCATGCGCGGCCGGTGGAGGCTGAGGGAGGAAGCGCGGGCGGTGCACATCAGAGGATTGGATCAAGAGGGAGGCCCAGGCTTCACAAACACCGCGTGTGGGCCCCGCCCAGAAGAGAAAACAGGGAACATTCTCGGCCCTCCCTCCACCACCCGCTGGTTTCCGGTTTCTCCACTTTTGCTCCAGCCCGACTCGCAGCAAAAGGCATGGAAAGTGAAGTAGTCCAATCTGAAACTAGGGCCCTAAATCTCAGCAAAATAAACTACGAAGTTATGAGGAGTGATTTAGCAACGATAGATTGGGAAGCTTCATTAAAAGGCATGACGGTGGATAGGCAATGGCTAACGTTTAAGGAACGAATGCATGAATTGCAACAATTATATATTCCTTTCTGGCGCAAAAACACAGAAGGAAATGCGGCCCAACGACGGCTAACAAAAGAAATTAAGGACAGTATTAGATCCAAAGAGGAGTCATATAAGATTACCTGAAAAAGTCGCAAGCCTGAGGAAAGGGAGCAGTTTAGAATTCAGGAAAAAAGGACCAAGAGATTGATTAAGAGGGGAAAAATAGATTATGAGAGTAAACGTGCAAGAAACATTAAAGTGGACTGTCAAAGCTTCTACAAGTATGTGCAAAGTAAAAGATTAGTGAAGACAAATGTAGGTCCCTTACAGTCAGAAACGGGAGAATTTATAATGGGGAACAGGGAAATGGCAGATCAATTAAACAAATACTTTGGTTCTGTCTTCACGGAAGAGGACACAAATAACTTCCAAATAACCAAGGGACTAGTGAGAAGGAGGAATTAAAGGAAATTAGTATTCGTAAAAAAATAGTACTGGCGAAATTAATGGGACTGAAAGCCGAAAAATCCCCAGGGCCTGATAATCTGCATCCCAAAGTACTAAAAGAGGTAGCCATGGAAATAGTGGATGCATTAGTTGTCAACTTCCAAAATTCTATAGATTATGGAACAGTTCCTGCAGATTGGAGGGTGGTAAAAGTAATCCCACTATTTAAAAAAGGAAGGAGAGAGAAAATAGGGAACTACAGATCGGTGAGTCTAACTTCAGTAGTAGGGAAAATGCTGGAGTCTATTGTAAAGGATGTGATAACAGGACACTTAGAAAATATCAACGGGATTAGACGAAGTCAACATGGCTTTATAAAAGGGAAATCATGTTTGACAAACCTACTGGAGATTTTTGAGGATGTAACTGGTAGAACCAGTGGATGTAGTAGAACCAGTGGATGTAGTTTATTTGGATTTTCAGAAGCCCTTTGATAAAGTCCCACATAAGAAGTTAGTGTGCAAAATTAAAGCACATGGGATTGGTGGTAATATACTGGCATGAATTGAAAATTGGTTAACAGACATGAAACAGAGAGTAGGAATAAATGGTTCTTTTTCGGCGTGGCAGGTAGTGACTAGTGGGGTATCGCAGGGATCAGTGCTTGGGCCCCAGCTATTCACGATATCTATATCAATGATTTGGATGAGGGAACATTTGTAGTATTTCCAAGTTTGCTGACGACACAAAACTAGGTGGGATCGTGAGCTGTGATGAGGATGCAAAGAGGCTTCAAAACAATTTAGACAAGTTGAGTGAGTGGGCAAATACATGGCAGATGCAGTATAATGTGGATAAATGTGATGTTATGCATTTCGGAAGGAAAAAAGAAAGGCAGAGTATTATTTAAATGGTAATAGTTTGGGTAATGTTGATGTACAAAGGGACCTGGGTGTCCTTGTACACCAGTCACTGAAAGCACACATGCAGGTGCAGCAAGCAGTTTGGAAGGCAAATGGTATGCTGGCATTCATTGCAAGAGGATTTGAGTATAGGAGCAAGGATGTCTTTACTGCTGTTATACAGGGCCTCGGTGAGACCACACCTGGAGTATTGTATGCAGTTTTGTTCTCCTTACCTAAGAAAGTATATACTTGTCAAAGAGGGAATGCAATGAAGGTTCACCAGACTGATTCCCGGGATGGCAGGACTGTCGCATGAGGAGAGATTGGGTCGACTCAGCCTCTATTCACTCCAGTTTAGAAGAATGAGACGGGATATCATTGAAACATATCAAATTATGAGAGGGCAAGACAGACTGGATGCAGGGATGATGTTTCCCCTTGCTGGGGAGTCCATAAAGAGGGGTCATAGTCTCAGGATACGGGGTAGGACGTTCAGGACTGAGATGAGGAGAAATTTCATTACTCAGAGGGTGGTGAACCTGTGGAATTCTCTACCACGGAAGACTGTTGAGGCTAAGTCACTGAATATATTTAAGAAGGAGATGGATAGATTTCTTGACACGAAAGGCATCAAGGGTATGGGGAGAGAGCGGGAATATGGTATTGAGATAAAGGATCAGCCATGATCATATTGAATGGTGGAGTAGGCTAGAAGGGCCGAATGGCCTACTCCTGCTCCTTTTTTCTATGCTTCTATGTTTCTATGTGAAATGCCCGACTCCCCGCGCCAAACCCCGGGACAGATTGGAGGGCCGAATCAGGGAGCGTCTGTAAATGAAGAAGAAATGGTGACCTGTCAGGCAGCGACTGCAAATGAAGGTGAAATGTTGAAGGGTCAGGGAACGTCTGTAAATGAAGTAGAAATGGTGACGTTTCAGGGAGCATCTGTAAATGAAGGTGAAATAATGATGGTCAGGGAGCTTCTGCAAATGAAGAATTACATGTGACGTGTCATGGATCGCCTGTAAATGAAGGAGAAATGATGACCGATCATGGGGCGTCTCGAAATGGATGTGAAATAGTGATGGGTCAGGAAGCGTCTGTCAATGAAGGAGAAATAGTGATGGGTCACAGAGCGTCTGTAAACGAAGAAGAAATGGTAACGGTTCAGTGAACGACTGTAAATTAAGATGAAATGGTGACAGATCATGGAGTGTCTGTCAATAAAGGAGAAATGTGACGGGTCAGGCAGTGTCTGTGAGTGAAAGTGAAATGGTGACCGGTCAGGGAGCGTCTGTAAATGAAGGAGAAACGGTTACCGGTCAAGGATCATCTGAACGTGAAGGAAAAATGGTGACGGGTCAGGGAACGTCTGTAAATGAAGTAGCAATGGTGACGTTTCAGGCAGCTTCCGTAATGAAGGTTATATGGTGACGGGTTCGGGAGCGTCTTTACATGAATGAGAAATGGTGACTGGGCAGGAGTCGTCTTTAAAGGAAGGAAAACTGGTAAGGGGTCAGGGAGCCTTTGTAAAAGAAGAGGAAAAGTTGTGGGCTCAGGGAGCTTCTGTAAAGGAAGAAGAAATGGCGAACAGTCAGGGGCAGCTCCTCAGCAGAGGTGATAGATATTGCAGATGAATTGCCGAGAAGGCGGGACAGAGTGATAGGACATGGGGAAAGAAGGAGAGAGAGAATGTATAGAAAGAAAGGAAAATAATGAACTGTAAATTGGGTGGAGAAGAGGAGGTGGGTAACTGAAGAACTGTTAATAACAAAAGAGAAAAGGAGGCACAATGAGAGAAAGTAGAGAAACAAAAGACATGAGCAAGACCCAAAGAATGTGAGAATATTTAAAGCAGGTTATCTAAGATGGGGATGTTAGAGGATGCATTTATCTATAATTGGAAGTTTTATTTATATCGATCATAGCACCTGAGACACTCAGAGTCTTTGAGCTGGAGTACGAGTTAAAGCCACTCGGACATATAAATGAACAGGGTAAGGGGAAGCCAGGGAAGGTAGAGAACGAGGCCCTGCAGACCCTGGTCCTGTCCAACAGGTACAATGTACTTGCTACCTGTGAGAATAAGGATGTAGGCTGTGAGGTGGACAGTCCGAATTCTAACCATGGCATGGTGGAGCAGGAGGCAGTCCACGGGAGGTGTGGTGTGGGGAGGAGCAGAATAGAAAGGTTGCAAACACTGGGAATTTGATGGTCAGGTGGATAGATAGCGTCCTCTGCAGTTGCGGCCGAGAGTCCGGGAGGGTGCGTTGCCGACCTGGTGCAAAAGTAAAGGATACTTCGGAGCAACTGGAGAGGAACTTGGAAAGGAAGGGGGAAGTTCCAGTTGTCGTTGTTCATATTGGGACCAATGACATAAGGAAGAAAAGGGAGTATCAGAAGTTAGGAGCTTAATTAAAAACAGGCCCTCACGCGTGGTGTTCTCAGGATTACTACCCGAGCGAGATGCTAATTGGCACAGGGATAAACAATTCAGGAAGGTGAGTGTGTGGCTGAAAGTCTGGTGTGAGAAGGAGGGGTTTCATTTCACAGGATACTGGCACCAGTACTGGGACACGAATGAGCTGCAGCGTTGGGACTGGATCCACAAGAACTGGACTGGAACCAGTGTCCTTGTGGAAACAATAAATAGGGCTGTAAATAGGACTTTAAACAATAAGACGCGGGGAATGAACTGTGGAAGATACCGTGTCTGAAGAAAAAAGAAATAGGAAATGAGAGTAAATTTCAAGGGAAGGAATGGAATACGGGGAACATAAATGGTCCGGGAACAAATACAGTTAGAGAACATCAGTACAAAATGACAGTTAAAAATAAAGTGAGGGGAACATTGACTAAAAACAAATTAAATTGCCTGTACAGCAATGTGCACAGCATCCGAAACAAAATGGGGGAACTGGAGGAAATAATTCATAACAAGGAGCCAGATGTGTTCGGGATAACTGAAAGATAGCTGCATCGAGACAGTAGGGATAATGGGAAGGTACTCACATTGGCAGGATGTGACCAGTGGAGTCCCGCAGGGATCTGTCTTGGGGCCTCAATTATTCACAATATTTATTAACGACTTAGAAAGGCATAGAAAGTCTTATATCTAAGTTTGCCGATGACACAAACATTGGTGGCATCGTAAGCAGTGTAGGTGAAAACATAAAATTACAAAGCGATATTGATAGATTAGGTGAATGGGCAAAACTGTGGCAAATAGAATTCAATGTAGACAAATGTGAGGTCATCCAATTTGGAACAAATAGGATAGAACAGGGTACTTTCTAAATGGTAAAAAAATAAAAACAGTGGATGTCCAAAGGGACTTAAGGGTTCAGGTACATAGATCATTGAAGTGTCATGAACAGGTGCAGAAAATAATCAAGAAGGCAAATGGAATGCTGGCCTTTATATCTAGAGGACGAGAGTACAAGGGGGCAGAGGTTATGCTGCAGCTATACAAAACCCTGGTTAGACCGCACCTGGAGTACTGTGAGCAGTTCTGGGCACCGCACCTTCGGAAGGACATATTGGCCTTGGAGGGAGTGCAGCGTAGGTTTACTAGAATGATACCCGGACTTCAAATGTTAAGTTACGAGGAGAGATTACACAAATTGTTGTTGTATTCTCTCGAGTTTCGAAGGTTGAGGGGTGATCTGATCGAAGTTTGTAAGATATTAAGTGGAACAGATAGGGTGGATAGAGAGAAACTGTTTCCGCTGGTTGGGGATTTTAGGAGTAGGGGGCACAGTCTAAAAATTAGAGCCAGACCTTTCAGGAGCGAGATTAGAAAACATTTCTACACACAAAGGGTTGGAGAAGTTTGGAACTCTGTTCCGCAAAACGGCAATTGATACTAGCTCAATTGCTAAATTTAAACGTGAGTTAGATAGCTTTTTGGCAACAAAAGGTATTAAGGGATATGGGCCGAGTGTAGGTATATGGAGTTAGATCACAGATCAGCCATGATCTTATCAAATGGCGGAGCAGGCACGAGGGGCTGAATGGTCTACTCCTGTTCCTATGTTCTTATGTTCCAATGTTCCTATACGGAATTGGACTGGCAGTTAAATATTGCAGGATATAAAGTGTTTAGAAAGGATAGGGAAGGAATAATTTGTCTGTGGGGTTGGGATGGGATAGTTGGTATTTGTACTAATTAGAGACAACATAATGGCAATAGAAAAAGGGGACATGGGAAATATCAAGAAATAAACAGAATCCACAGGGATCGCGACAATGTTTCAGAAGGGATCGATCACGTTAATAGATATATTCTACCGGCCAGTTAATAGTGGAAGGGAAGTGGAGGATGAAATATGTCGACAAATCTATATAATGAGTCAAAAGTATCGAATAATATTCATGGGAGATTTCAACTAGCCCCAAATAAACTGGCAAGAAAAGATAGGGAAATGTGAAAAGGGAATGGTGTTTCTACATTGTGTACAGGACTCTTTTGTTACCCAGTATGTGAGAAGACCAACAAGAGATTAATCACTGCTAGATCTACTAACGGGACATGAACCAGAGCAGATTAGAGAAGTAAGCGTGGGTAAACATCTCGGCAATAGCGATCATAACTTAATAAGGTTTAAGCTAATGATTGAGAAATACATCAGTAAAACTAAGACCAAAGTAATACGTTGGGAAAAAAGAACTAATGTTGAGGAGATAAGAATCGAACGAGGGAAGGTGAATTGGGAAAAAAATGACAAAGAGATAAAACAGCATTGGGAAATTTTAAAATGGTGATCAATAGAGTTCAGGAGAAATATATTCCTCTAAAAACCAGGAACAAACGAGCCAGTAACGAAACACCATGGATGAATAAAGAGATAAGGGTAACATTGAAACTTAAAAAACAGGCATACTCTAAGTACAGACACAATAAAGGAAAGGGTGACAAAAGGTTATACGAAGAGATTAGGAATGTTTTCTACAGGCATACAAATAACAAAAGAAAAATCAGTATAGGGTTACAGCCAGAAAGGGATACACACAATAAACACACAGATAATGACAGCGAAATGGCAGGAATCTCAGAAGTAGGTATAAGGCCAGCGCTGGAAATGTAGATTCAGCACTGGTGTCAGAGCAGCAGATATATCACCAATTTCATCAATGAGCGTTCCTCCATCATCAGGTCAGAAATGGGGATGTTCGCTGATGATTGCATGGTGTTCAGTTCCATTCGCAACCCGTCAGATCATGAAGCAGTCCGTGCCCGCATATAGCACGATCTGGACAACATGCAGGCTTCGGCTGATAAATGGCAAGTAACTTTCGCGCCAGACAAGTGCCAGGCAATGACCATCTCCAACAAAAGAGAGTCTAACCACCTCCCCTTGACATTCAATGGCATTAACTTCGCCGAATCTTACACCTTCAACATCCTGGGGGTCACCATTGACCAGAAACTTAACTGAAGCAACACATAAACACAGTGGCTGCAAGAGCAGGTCAGAGGCTGGGTATTCTGCGTTGAGTGACTCACCTCCTGACTCCCCAAAGCCTTTCCACCATCGACAAGGCAGAAGCCAGGACTGTGATGGAATACTATCTATTTGCCTGGATGAGTGCAGCTCCAACAACAGGCAAGAAGTTAGACATCATCCACGACAAAGTCGCCCGCTTGATTGACACCCCATCCACCACCCTAAACATTCATTCCCTTCACCACCGCCAAAATTATTTGGAACTTGCAAAAAAATGGGATAATCAATGGCAGCCAGTTAAAGGCAAATCGTGTTTGAATAACTTGATTGTGTTCTTTGATGAAGTAACATAGAGTGTTGAGGAAGTTGGTATGGTTGATGGTATATATATGGACTTTCAAAAGGTGATTGATAAGGTGCCAAATAATAGACTTGTTGACAAAATTCAAGCCCATTGGATTATAGGGTTTGTGGCTGCGTGGATACGAAATTGGCTGAGGGACAGAAAGCAGAGAGTCGTGGTGAACGGTTGTGTTTTAGACTGGTGGGAAGTATTCAGTGGTTATTCCCAGGGGTCAGTATTAGGACCACTGCTCTTTTTGATATACATCAATGTCCTGCACTTGGGCATGGAGGGCATAATTTCTAAATTTGCAAATGATGCGAAACTCGGAAATGTAGTAAACAATGCGAAGCATAGTAATAGAATTAAGGAGGATATAGACAGATTGGTGAAATGGGCAGACACATGGAGGATGAAATTTAACGCAGACAAGTGGGAAGTGACACATTTTGGTAGGAAGAATGAAGAGAGGCAATATAAATTAAATGGTACAATTTTAAAGAGTGTGTCAGAACAGAGAGACCCGGGGGTTTACATACACAAATCATTGAAGGCGGCAGGACAAGTTGAGAATGCTGTTAAAAAGATCCTGGGTTTTATTAACAGAAGCATACACTGCAAAAGCAAGGACTTTATGATAAACCCTTATAAAACGCTGGTAAGGCCTCAGCTAGCGTATTGTGTTCAATTCTGGGCACTGCACATTAGGAAAGATGTCAAGGCCTTAGAGAGGGTGCAGAAGTGAATTACTAAATGGTACCAGGGACGAGGGACTTCAGTTATGTGGAGATATTGGAGAAGCAGGGGTTGTTCTCCTTAGCACAAAGAAGGTTAAGGGGGCATTTGATAGAGGTGTTCAAAATCATGATCGGTTTTGATAGAGTTAATAATGAGAAACTGTTTCTATTGGCAGAAGGGTCGGTAACCAAAGCAAACAGATTTAAGGTAATTGACAAATGAGGAAGAGGTAAGATGAGGAGTTTTTTTTTAAACAGAAATTTGTTATAATCTGGAATGCACTGCCTGAAAGGGTGGGGTGAGCAAATAGAGTAAATAAGAGGAATTGTTTCCAGTGGCAGTCGAGTCGGTAACCAAAGGACACAGATTTACATGGATCTGCAAAAGAGCAAGATGCGACATGAGGATACATTTTTTTTTAAGCAGCAAGTTGCTACGATCTGGGATGCAATGCCTGAAAGTGTGGTGGAAGCAGATTCAATAGTAACTTTCAAAAGGGAATTGGATAAATACTTGAAGGAGAAACATTTACAGGGATATTCGGAAAGAGCAGGGCACTGGGACTAATTGGAAAGCTGTTTCAAAGAGCAGGCACAGGCTCGATGGGCCGAATGCCCCCCTTCTATGCTGTACCTGCTATGATTCTTCAGTTTGAGTCTCTCTCACGGTTGGACTGAAACTCCAAGAATGCAGCCTTGGCGAGTTGCTGCATTACATCCTGTGGATGGTATACACTTCAGCCACGGTGCGCCGGTGTTGGATGGGGTGAATGTTTCAGAACGTGGATGGGGGACCAATCAAGCTGGCTGCTTTGTCCTGGATGGTGTCGAGCTTCCTGAGTGTTGTTGGAGCTGCAATAATCCAGGCAAGTGGAGAGTATTCCATCACATTCATAACTGTGCTAATTGGGATAGATTCAGAACCGATCTAGCAGCTTAAAACTGGGCATCCATGAGACGCTGTGGGCCATCAGCAGCAGCAAAATTGTATTCCAGCACAATCTGTTACCTCATGGTCCGGTATATTCCTCGATCTACCATTACGAACAAGCCAGGGGATCAACCCGGGTTCAATGAGGAGTGTAGAAGAGCATGCCAGGAGCAGCACCAGGTGTACCTAAAACTGAGGTGCCAACCTGGTGAAGCTGTAACTTAGGACTACATGCATGGTAAACAGCGGAAGCAACATGCCAAAGACAGAGGTAAGCGATACCACAACCAACGGATCAGATCAAAGCTCTGCAGTCCTGCCACATCCAGTCGTGAATGGTGGTGGACAATTAAACAACAAACGGGAGGAGGAGGCTCTGTGAACATCCCCCATCCTCAGTGATGGCGGAGTCCAGCACGTGAGTGCAAAAGATAAGGCTGAAGACTTTGCAACCATCTTCAGCCAGAAGTGTCGAGTGGATGATCCATCTCGGCCTCCTCCCGAAACCCCCACCATCACAGAAGCCAGTCTTCAGCAATTCGATTCACTCCACGTGATATCAAGAAACGGCTGAGTGCACTGGATACAGAAAAGGCTATGGGCCCCGACAACATCCCGGCTGCAGTGCTGAAGACTTGTGCTCCAGAAGTAGCTGTGCCTCCAGCGAAGCTGTTCCAGTGCAGCTGCAACACTGGTATCTACCCGACAATGTGGAAAATTGCCCAGGTATGCCCTGTCCACAAAAAACAGGGCAAATCCAATCCGGCCAATTACCGCCCCATCAGTCCACTCTCAATCATCAGCAAAGTGCTATCAAGCGGCACTTACTCACCAACAACCTGCTCACTGATGCTCAGTTTGTGTTCCGCCAGGACCACAAGGCGCCAGACCTCACTACTGCCTTGGTCCAAACATGGACAAAAGAGCTGAATTCCAGAGGTGAGGTGAGAGTGACTGCCCTTGACATCAAGTCAGCATTTGACCGAGTGTGGCACCAAGGAGCCCTCGTAAAATTGAAGTCAATGGGAATCAGGGGGGAAACTCTCCAATGGCTGGAGTCATACCTAGCACAAAGTAAGATGGTTGTCTTTGTTGGAAGCCAACAGGTCATTGCTGCAGGAGTTCCTCAGGGGAGTGTCCGAGGCCCAACCATCTTCAGCTGCTTCATCAATGACCTTCCCTCCATCAGAAGGTTAGAAATGCGTGTGTTCGCTGATGATTGCACAGTGTTCAGTTCAATTCTCAACCGCTCAAATAATGAAGTAGTCCGAGCCCGCATGCAGCAAGACCTGGACAACATCCAGGCTTGGGCTCATAAGTGGCAACTAACATTTGTGCCAGACAAGTGCCAGGCAATGACCATCTCCAACAAGAGAGAGTCTAACCACCTCCCCTTGACATTCAACGGCATTACCATCGCCGAATCCCCAACCATCAACATCCTGGGTGTCACCATTGACCAGAAAATTAATTGGACCAGCCTTTTAATTACTGTGGCTACAAGAGCAGATCAGAGGCTGGGTATTCTGCGGCGAGTGACTCACCTCCTGACTCCCCAAAGCCTTTCCATCATCTA